>NC_092382.1:18349109-18576609 GCF_030028105.1 Mobula birostris | reverse complement strand
AATAAATGGATCAATTATCACTGAGGAACGCTCGAGAGCCGAAAATACAAGTAAATGTTTCTTAAGTAGCTAATTACAGTCACTGTCCCCAGAATCACAGCCGCAGTTTTGCCAGTGCAATATTTTGTTTTCAGCTTCTGGCAACAAATGGCCACGAACCGGTCAAAGGTGAAAGTGACGGTGAACCAGACCGAACAATCGGTGGCGGTGTAAAGCGGGACGGCGTGGATATTACACACCGGTGTATCCCCGGCCCAGAAGGTAAATTCCATTGGCACGTCAGTATACGGGATCTTGCTCAGTATCAGGTCCAGGACAACGACCATAAGATCCGTCGCTTCCATGGCAACCAGGTAGCGAGTGACAACTCTGGAGAGACCGCACTTTCCTCCCGACAGGAGTAAAATCGTCACCAGGTTCACTGCGAGAAGCATAAAAAAATCAGTGTACAAACATCCGGAAGCGTTATCTATTATCATACATTTTATCCGATTTGTTCTCTGCCACGTTCGTTAATCATTGCTGCTCAGGAAAATTATCCAGAAAATCAATTATTAGAATCAAATCGCAAGTGAAATCGGTGAAAAATATCATGCACATTTGTGTATCAATATCACCCAAAAGCAGCAGCGAATAACACGGATAACGATCACTGATATTTGGTAACTTCGGGCGTGTTCGGGGAGAAGGTGTAAATGGGACATCAAATACGAACTCTACAGAAACTTAAATAAAATTAAATAACTTTCCGCAACAATGACTGTTTAAATCAACGACAGGCTCCCTCCCCTGATCATTATACCCTACTGCAAATATCTTTGGCATATTTGTTTGTCAAATTAGCAGCAGCAGTTCAATGCAATACACAATCAAGCAGACAGAGAAAAAAGAAGATAATAAATATAAATAAAACATATTAAATAAATAAACAAGTAAATTAATTACGTATGTTGAATAGATTATTTTTAAAATGTGAAAAAACAGAAATACTGCATATTAAATAATGAGGCCGTGTCCAAATCTTGATAGTCCATTCAGGAATCGGATGGCAGAGGGGAAGAAGCTGCTCCTGAATCGCTGAGTGTGTGCCTTCAGGCTTCTGTATCTCCTACCTGATGGTAACAGTGAGAAAAGGGCATGCCCTGGGTGCTGGAGGTCTTTAATAATGGGCGCTGACTTTTCGAGACACTGCTTCCTAAATATGTCCTAGGTACTTCGTAGGCTAGTGCCCAAGATGGAGATGACCAGATTTACAACCTTCTGCAGCTTCTTTCGATTCTGTGCAGTAGCCCCTCCATACTATACAGTGATGCAGCCCGTCAGAATGCTCTCCACAGTGCAACTATAGAAGTTTTTGAGTGTATTTGTAGACATGCCAAATCGCTTCAAGCTCCTAAAAATGTATAGCTGTTGTCTTGCCTTCTTTATTTCTGCAACAATATGCTGGGACCAGGTTAGATCTTCAGAGATCTTGACACCCAGGAACTTGAAGCTGCTCACTCTCTCTCTACTTCTGACCCCTCTATGAGGACTGATGCGTTGTACTTCGTCTTACCCTTCCTGAAGTCCATAACCAGCTGTTTCGTCTTACTGCTGTTGAGTGTCAGGTTGTTGCTGCGGCACCACTCCACTAGGTGGCATATCTCACTCCTGTACGCCCTCTCGTCACCACCTGAGATTCTACCAACAATGGTTGTATTTTACACAGTCCCGTATTGTCAACATAGAGCGGAAAACCAGCTTTCAAATCTGGCCCGAGAAAAATATGTTGCGAATTACTGACAAATACAGAACGTCTTCCTGGTGCTGCCCGCTCCCTCCCCTCTCCCCCCCCCCCCACTTTTTCCAACTACTATCCCCTCTCCCTGACCCTTTCCCACTCAGTCCACAACAGAGACCCATATCAGAATGAGGATCATCATTACCATCTCACCTCAAGAAATTATTTATTATTGAGCCAGCAGTACAGAGTAATATACAATTACTACAGTTCTGTGGCGAGGTCTCGGGCATCCTCGCTCTGTATAAAATACTGTCACTAGTGGACCATCCTGTCAGCAGTAGCTCCAGTGAATTCGCTCAATGTACGAGTGATTCCGAGGAGCGGAATCCATCCATAACCCATTAACCGATTTAAATCTGCTGACCGATAGCTCGGAGAAGCTGGTCGACTCTCTGACACGTTGAACAGAAGATCTGATTTTGCCTCAGCGGATGTTATGTTCACAAGCCGGAAGTTAACTGGGCAAATGATATTCCTCTGGAATTTTTCCTCCACGCTTCTTTATCCCCCTCAGATACTCCTGCCCTTATTAAAGAGATTTTCCTCCATTCCTTTGCATTTTATTTCATTCGTGGTTTAAAAAAAATACTTCCCCGGAATAAGGACCCTCTATTATCCCCAAAGCAATGACTCACTGTCAGAATTTCATGGCCTTTTCGTAACCTTCAGTGTGCAGATTTTTTGTTTGTTTTTGTCACTTCAGAGCAGCAACCAAGTTGGCAGTCAAATGTAAACGCCGACTAAATAGTTGAGGACGCTTTTGAATTGCAATAGGAGAATGGAATCAGTTTTGTACCAGGATTATTCGAAATCACTGAGACCACAGTCAATTTTCGCGAGTCAAAAATTCAAAAAAATAAACACTCACAGATAGGACAATTGCATTTTATCATTGTTGAGTTCCTATCGTAGAATCAAATCTGATACAGATATCGATTGGAGGAGGATAATCAGAAGAGAGCGAATGATTGTGAGAATAATTTAACAATAATATAGTCGAAATTGAGATCCCTTTCCTTTTTTTTTGAGTGAAATGCCAATGGAATTCAAGGAAGAAGTCGAAACTTCGGACGGTGTTGCAGAATTCAGTCCATATAGACAACTACAGTTTCGACTACACAATGTTATGCAGATGAATATTGTTTGAAATGACCAGAGAATAACAGAGTCGGGAATATTCACCATAATGTAACTCCTCTCAGGAGAAGACAGATAACAAGCCGTCTCTCTTTATCATTATTATAACCCAATTCTGCGAAAGCCTCAGAGTGACATTTGAAAAGCGAATGAAGGATTGTTTTAAATCACGTGAATTACCAGAGGAAAGGACAGAGGTGGAACAATTCAGACATTTGCTCTCAAATTCCGGTAATGCGGAGATAGAGCTGCAGCGGGACGAATGCCAGTGGTGAACCGTGAGAAAAAGATCACGGATTCCCTGGACAGCCCGGGAGTTTTAGAATAGACAGTCGGTTCTGGGAGAAGTGGGAAGGCGGGATGTTCTGTTCGATGGCGTGGCAGGCACGTACGGAGCTGGGCGGTGCTGGGTGAGCGGTGACGTTGGCGGCTGGTTGATAGTCAGACCGGTTGTCTGAGAGAATAACGCACGTTTAGAAGTCAGATTGAATTCCGTTGCAAACACAAGGAGTTTCAAGCAACTTGACTCAAAAGCCGATATTTTCGAGCGGACGATGGAGCGACTGAGAGAAAGCAACGCTTCCACAGGCAAAATATCAGAACCTCGTTTATGAACTGATGTGAGCAACGATTGAACGGAGTTTACCGATTGGATCAATGGCCATTACACCCGCAGATTTACAAGAACCACAGTGAACAGAATCGTTGCAGAATTTGAACCTTTGGGGATTTCTTACCTGGAGTGTGCGGCAGTATCAATAATTTCAAATGGGTGATAAATATTAGGAAGCAGTTAAATATTGTTGTATAGTTGAGTTTTGGAGAGACACTCACCGGGAAGAACAACGATAGCGAGACCGGGGTAGTAAATCACTTGAATGACTTTTAATGCGTGCGTGATTCGAAGATCCAAGGTCATCCATTCATGCTTCGCAAAGATAAATTGAGCAGCCCAGAAGACATTGTCCCGAGTTTCTGTCACATTCTACGTTTCTGTTCCCGGACTCTGATCCATTACGGAACAAGCAAACCTTCCTTCCGCAGGGTGTGCTCTCTCTGTCCCGCTGTGTGGATCGGCGAGTCGCTGTGAGTGTCGGAGCGGCTGCTCAGTGAGAACTCAGTGATTCCGATGCTATTTAATAGGAGAGGGAAACTCCCTTGTGACGCCAAAACCCTCCGTGGAAATGACGATATTGGCATTTAATGAAATGACAGATGCATTTAACCCTTTCTGCACAGCAGCTAAGTAGCAGGTGTGGAGGTGTTGTAAAATAATTTCGAGCAATGAAGTTTTATGTGTTCATAATTTGTTTATTAAAATATTCAGTAGAGTTAGCAAATATTGAGTCAGAGTAAAATTCGAAGTTAAGGTTAGAATAAAATGTGCAGATTCTCTCATTAAGTTCCTTTAAATAAAAAAGGTATTTGTTTCAAAAGCTTAATTTTCATATATTCTGAATGAAAAGCAGGGTGGCATAAGTATTTGGCTGAGAGAGTGAGAGGGAGAGAGAGATAGCGAGAGGAGGAGAGAGGGAGAGAGACACAGGCAGACAGACAAAGAGGGGGAGGAGAGAAAGAGAAAGGGAAAGAGTGAGAGAGACAGAGTGAAAGAGACAGACAGAATGAGAGAGAGAGAGAGAGAGAGAGAGAGAGACTGACTGATAGAGGGAGGGAGGGAGAGAAGGAGAGAGCCTGACAGAATGTTCTCCCATCTACAGAAGTTTTAAAGTGTTTTTTATCGACAGATCAAATCACTTCAAACTAAAAATGAAGTATAGTCGCTGTCTTGCCTTCTTTATAGCTGCATTGATATGTTGGGACCAGGTTAGACCCTCAGAGATCCAGACACCCAGGGACTTGAAACAGCTCACTCTCTCCACTTCTGATCTCTCTATGAGGATCGGTATCTGATCCTTATTTTTATCGTTCCTGAAGTCCACAATCACCTCTTTCGTCTTACTGACGTTGAGGGCAAGGTTGTGGCTGAGACACCACTCCACTAGTTGGTATATCTCGTTCCTGTGCGCCCTCTCGTCTCCATATCATATTCTACCAACAATGGTTGTATCATCAGTGAATTTACAGATGAGCAATGCCTAGCCATACGGTCATGGGTGTACAGACAGTAGAGCAGTGGGCTAAGCACACAGGCCCGAGGTGCACCAGTGTCGATCATCAGCGTGGAGGAGATATTATCAAAAATCTGCACAGACTGTGGTCTTCTAGTTAGGAAGTCGAGGATTCAGTTGCACCGGGAGGCACAGAGGCCCAGGTTCTGTAACTTCTCAATCAGGATTGCGGGAATTCTGGTGTTGAATGCTGAGCTATTGTCACCAAACAGCATCCTGCATAGGTATTTGTATTGTCCAGGTGGTCTAAAGCCGTATGAAGAGCCGCTAACATTGCATCTGACGTTGACCTGTCGTGGCGATAGGAAATTTGCAGTGGATCCAGATGCTTGTTGAGACAAGAGTTCACTCTAGTCATGACCAACTTCTCAACGCATTTCATCACTGTCGATGCGAGTGCAACCGGGAGATAGCCATTAAGGCAGCTCACACTAATCTTCCTAGGCACTGGTATAATTGTTGATTTTTTTTTGAAGCAGTAGGAAATTCCGCCTGTAGCAGTGAGGGGTTGAAAATATCCTTGAATAGTCCCGCCAGTTGGTTGGCACAGGTTTTCAGAGCCTTACCAGGAATTCCACCGAACCTTTCACCCTGAAAGGATTCACTGTCTTTAAAGACAGACTAACATCGGCCTCTGAGACGGAGATCACAGCGTCACCGGGCGCAGCAGTTATACGCTCCCTTTCAAGGCGCCCATAGAAGGCGTTGGGTATATCTGGTAGCGAAGTATCGCTGCCCGTTATACTGTTGTGTTTTGCTTTGTAGGATGCAATGTCTTGCAAACCTGCCAGAGTTGTCCTACATCCGATGTCGCCTCCAACCTCGTACGAAATTGTCGCTTCGTCCTCTGCAAATCATACCTGGTTTTCTGGTACACACCCAGGTCGCCAGAGTTAATTGCTACAGATATAGACTTCAGCAGAGACGTACCGCTGGTTTATCCACGGCCTTTCATTTGGGATTTTACAGTAATTCTTTGCAGGCACACACTCATCCGCACAGTTTTAATGAAGTTGGTAACAACTGCAGCATACTCATCCAGATTGGAAGATGAATTTCTGAATACAGTCCAGTCCACCGATTCAAAGCCGTCCTGTCGGCGCTCCCGCGCTTCCCTTGTCCGTACCTTCTTGGTCTTCATTGCAGGCGCTGCAGTCTTCAGTCCCTTCCTATACTCAGGGATTACAGGAAGACCCGGGTGGTCAGACTGCCCGAAGTGAGAGCGTGGAATAGCACGCTAGGCATTATTGATGGTGGTGTAACAATGGTCCAGTGTGTGGTTTCTTCTGCCATTGCAAGTGATGGTAATTTCTTGGTGATTTTGTCCCAGACTGTCCTGGTTAACATCCCACAAACTGCTGGTGAAGGCGTTAGGGGGCGCTGTTTCCTGCATGTGGATCACATGCTCCTTCCTTATGCCACCGAATGTAGGGTTCACAGCATTTCGATTTTTTTACTGAAGTGTCTGTTCTCTCTCTTCTCTCTAACAACCTGGAAACGAGTAGGATGACGGCCATTCGTCCCAAAAGAGGTCCCCACTATCGCCGAAGCCGCTTGACCCGTCTCGTTCCCTCGCAAGTGATCGAGTGCAACGGTCCAACTTTCAGTATCATCTTCACTTCACTTCTCAAAGCGGTCCCGGAGCACGTAGCAGATTTGACCCAATCTACATCGCTGGCACTTCGGCAGTCTTGGGCAATATTTGTGAGGAGATCATCAAGTATTATTATTATTATTATTATTATTATTATTACTACTACTATTGTTATTCGTATACCTAACTCTGACGTCCACACGTATTCTCACCTCTACTTCCTGCTTACAACTGGGTGTCCTGGTGTGATATCCCAAGTATTATGGATTGCACTACCCGTAATAATGGGTCGGTCGTCATGTTATTGTCGGACTCTCTCTAAAACAGGACGCGGATTGTATTTGTAGTAATGTATGGCACCTTTTATGAGTTTGCCTTTTAAAGCAAGATTTTTGTGAATGATGTTTGCCACGTGATTGTGTCTGTGTAAGTAACCAGATGACAAGCTCCCGCGTGGGAGGTTGGTCACGAAGGTTCAGTCGCTCGACATTCAGGATGACGTAGTAAACAGGGTGAGACATTGGCTTTGTAGTTGGATCCAGAGAGTGGAGGTGGAGTGTTGTATCTCTGACTGGAGGCCTGTGACTCGTACAGTGCCGCAGGGATCAGTGCTGGGAACGTTTCTGTTTCTCGTCTATATCAACCATCTGAATGATAATGTGGTTTACTGGAAATTTGCCGATGACAACATGATTGGAGGTGTAGTGGACAGCGAGGAAGGCTATAATGACTTACAGCGGGATCCGCACCGGCTGGAGAAATGAGCTGAAAAATGGCTGATGGAATTTAATGCAGACAAATGCGAGGTTTTACTCTTCAGTAGAACTAACCAGGGGAGGTTGAACGGTGGGGCACTGAGGAGTGCGGTAGAACGAGGGGAGCTGGGAATACAGATCCATAATTTGTTGAAAGTGGCGTCACAGGTAGATAGAGTCGTAAAGAAAGCTCTAGACACATTGGCCTTCATGTATCAAAGAGTTAAGTACAGGAGATGGGATGTCACGCTGAAGTAGTATGATACAGTTTTGTGGAAATTTACAAGGATGTTGCCGGGTCTGGAGTTCATGGTCTTCCATTGGTTAACAGTTTCTTCTGTCGTGATACTTCCTTCATTTTTCATCCGTGTGCCTTAATTTAATTTCAGTGTCGTGTACTTCTTATCAGAATAGTATATGTTCGTTGCAGTGGTTAATCATGTTTCCGTTAATGAAAATATTTCCTTAGAAGTTTTATCTGACTGTTGTGTAAAGTATTTATGTCTTATTCTGTTCATCCATCTTTCCTGGGTGGAGTTGATGTAAGTGGGTTCGAGTATACATGGTGTTTTTCAAAATTCCTCATTTCAGTCCTTGTTTTCCTTTATAAGATTCCAGATCGGTTTCAGACCAAGATATTATGCGATATATGTGTTATACACGTCAATATGTATTGTTTTGTTTTTCTGGGCTCAAGCTGATAAAACCAGAGGGACGGGCACACTCATTTCTCAATTGCTCAGAACTTCCCGACTATTCTAATGGTGGTTTGTATTGTGCTTCTCTGGAGATTTACTGACATACTGCTGTGTGAGGATGGTGACGGCTGAGGAGGATGGGGAGATGGAGGAGGTGAGGCGTGCGGACATAGGAGAGAAGATGGTGAGAGAGCTACACACACTCAGACAGGGGAGTGGGAAGTTCCATTCTCTCTGACCCAAACACAGTAACCAAGGCAGCACAAGGGGAGGGTCTGAGGTTTCCCATTCTCGCTCCGTTCGCCAGTTCCTCCTGTTCCCGAGCTGCGGTGCGAGTTTCTGCTGCTCTGAATGGAACCTCTCACGCGTCGCTGTACCGTCCACATCTCGTCTCTGACTGACAGTGATCCTGACATTCACTGTCTTTCTCTGTCTCTCTCTCCCTCTCTCTCTCTCTCTCTCTCTCTCTCTCCCTCTCTCTCTCTCTCTCTCTCTCTCTCTCTCTCTCTCTCTCTCTCTCTCTCTCTCTCTCTCTCTCTCTCTCTCTCATTCACTTGAATTCTCTGTGTGTCTCTGTCTCTACCTCTCACTCCCTCGGTTTTACTCATTGCTCTCTCCGACTTGCCCTCTCACTCTCTCTCTCGGGTTTGTTTTCTGTTGTTTTTTTTTCTGTCTCTCTCCTGTATTTGTCTGCCTGTCTGACTGACCTTCCCTTTTTTCTCAACTGCCTTGAAATCTTTCTCTCCAATAATCCTTCTCTCTCTCCTCGCACTTCCTCCCGTGGCAGAGTCTGGGGTTTGGGATTGAGAGAAAAGGACTGCGGAGACAGACTGTGTGTGTGTGTGTGTGTGTGTGTGTGTGTGTGTGTGTGTGAGCGAGAGAGAAAGAGAGAGAGAGAGAGAGGGAGACAGAGACATTTACCCCCACCCCAATTCTCACCCTCAAAGTCACCGTTCAGGTGATGGGTGGAAAGAGAGGGAGACGGCAGAGAGAGAGAGACGAGAGAGACAGACGGGAGAGAAAGAGATCTGGGGTAGAGAGTCTGTAGAGGGACTGAGAGTCTGGGACAGACAGACGGGGGTGAGGAGAGAGTGGAGGACCCTGGAGGAAGAAAGCCCTGTCTAATGACCATCAGCAGATATATTTCATTGATTCTATTGTGGTTATTATTTTATGTTGTTTTTTTGTGGATGCCTGCAAGGAAATGACATGATCGGCACAGCTTTGTGGGCCGAAGGGTCTGTATTGTGCTATAGGTTTTCTATGTTCTATGTTTCTAAACTGACTCTCAGAGCTGTATACGGTGGCATAGAAGCATTTCTATAATAAATTTGCTTTTAACTTTGAACGAGACCAATGGAGAGAGGGAATGTGGGAGAGAGAGAATCTGGGAGGGCGGAGAGAGAACGACTGGGGAGGGGGGGGAGAGTGAAACGGGGAGAAAGGCCAGTGAGGGAGATGGAGAGACCAAGACGTGAGATAGACCAGGAGGAGAGTGAGAGGAATCGTAGATGAGAGAGCAGCCGGGGTGAGGGAGAGATTTGGGATGAGACCGGGGATATAGAGACGGGGCGAGGTGGCGTGGGGGACGGTAGAGAGACTGGGGGCCTGGACAGTAAAAGAGGGTAGAAAGAGATGGGTGGGAGCAACAGCGCGGGAGGGGTAGAGAGAGAGATAGGGACAGAGGGAGAAACGAAATAAAGGGTGGTGAGTGGGGCTGGGGGACAGGGTGGGAGAGAGAGCTGGGGAAGGATATGGAGAGGGAAAAGGGGACAGAGGGGGGAGAGAGGGGAGTGAGGGAGAGAGATGCTGAGGGAGTGGGTAATGGACGACGCAGAGGCGATGATGGTTTTACTCATCTCGTCTCCTCTCCGCACCTTTTCTTTCTCCCCTCCCCTCCTCAATCTGATCCCTCCCTCTCACCCCGTCCCCTGCTAACCAGCCCGCACCGACAGACCTCGCCTCCATCTTCTCCAGCCAGCCCGCGCCCACTCCTGCCTTTGACAGACCTCAGTGAAGACACGTTCTCCGCTCCACGGGACAAGCTGAAGGATTCGTGTCAGGCCACCTGAGGAGAGAAGGGAAAATCGAGGCGGTATTTTGGAGTTGGGAGTGCGGTGGTAACGGTGCCAAGCATTTCCCGTAGCTACATTCCTCCCCATGGGTACTTCTCAGTTTTCCTCTACTATTGAATGAATCACTCCCTCACACTCCTCATTCTGTTCCTCCCCACCCTGTCCTATCAGACCCCTCTCTCCCAGTCCCGTCACTTCCCTCTCTTCCCATCCCATCAGATTCCCTCGCTCCTCGTCCCATCACTTCCCCTCCCTCCACGTCCCATTTCCCTCGCTCCCTGCCCCATTACTTCCACTCTCTCCATGTCCCATCACTTCCCCTCCTTCCCAGTCCCATCACTCCCGCTCCCTTCCTGTCGTTTCATTCCTCCTCACCCTCTCTCTATATTATCCACGTCGCAAACAGTTTCTGACAGGAACTTTTGTCCCTTTTCGTCCCCTATAGAGTCAGTGACTTCGCCACGGTCACCGTCTCATCAGTCCACTCCTCGTCCCGTCACTCCTCTTCCTCCCAAACCCCTCACCCCTCCTCCCCAAAACCCACATGTATATGTGTATGTGTGAATATCTGAGATATATACATTAGTTTATTCAATGAGAAAATTATTAGAATTAAAACATACATGCAATACCCAAGACGATATAAAACACAAAGTAAAATACCGTTATTACGATCGGTAACACACTCGATCCCGGGATTGTATCCACGGGCACCGCATGTTCCTTCGTCATAGATTCTGTGTGCGACAGTGGCCATTGTAAGTCAGTGTCTCACTCCATCCCTGGCGGCCACGTTAACCAAGGAACACACACAAAAATGCTGGTGAACGCAGCAGGCCAGGCAGCATCTCTAGGAAGAGGTACAGTCGACGTTTAGAGCCGAGACCCTTAGTCAGGACTAACTGAAAGAAGAGATAGTAAGAGATTTGAAAGTAGGAGGGGAGGCGGAGATCCGAAGTGATAGGAGACGACAGGAGGAGGAGGGATGGGGCTAAGAGCTGGACAGGTGATTGGCAAAAGGGATACAGAGATGGAGGAGGGGGAGGGTCATGGGACAGGAGGCGTAGGGAGAAAGAAAGGGGGAGGTGAACCCACTATAGTGAGAGGGACAGAGGGAGAAAAAAGAGAGAGAAAAAAGGGGGAAATAATAAATAATAAATAAGGGATGGGGTACAAAGGGGAGGTGGGGCATTAACTGAAGTTAGAGAAGTCAATGTTCATGCCATCAGGTTGGAGGCTAACCAGGCGGAATATAAGGTGTTGTTCCTCCAACCTGAATGTGGCTTCATCTTTACAGTAGAGGAGGCCGTGGATAGACATATCGGAATGGGAATCGGACGTGGAATTAAAATGTGTGGCCACTGGGAGATCTTGCTTTCTCTGGCGGACAGAGCGTAGGTGTTCAGCAAAGCAGTCTCCCAGTCTGCGTCAGGTCTCGCCAATATATAGAAGGCCACATCGGGAGCACCGGACGCAGTATATCACCCCAGCCGACTCACAGGTGAAGTGTCGCCTCACCTGGACGGACTGTCTGGGGCCCTGAATGGTGGTAAGGGAGGAAGTGTAAGGGCATGTGTAGCACTTGTTCCGCTTACAAGGAAAAGTGCCAGGAGGGAGATTGATGGGAAGGGATGGGGGGGGTGGGGACGAATGGACAAGGGAGTCGCTGGGATTGTGTGATGGGACAGCGCGGAGGGAGCTTCACGCTGTGTCTCACCCCAGGAGTCTGTGATGAGACAGTGTGGAGGGAGCTTCACGCTGTGTCTGACCCCAGGACTGTGTGATGAGACAGTGTGGAGGGAGCTTCATGCTGTGTCTAACCCCGGGAGTGTGTGATTGGACAGTCAGGGCCCCAGACATATTTATTTATTATTTCTCTTTTTTCTCCCTCTGTCCCTCTGACTATACCCCTTGCCCATCCTCTGGGTATCCCCCTCCTCACCCTTTTCCTTCTCCCTGGACCTCCTGTCCCATGATCGTCTCATATCCCTTTTGCCAATGAACTGTCCAGCTCTTGGCTCCATCCCTCCCCCTCCTGTCTTCTCCTATCATTTTGGATCTCCCCCTCCCCCTCCCACTTCCAAATCTCTTACTAGCTCTTCCTTCAGTTCGTCCTCACGAATGGTTTCGGCCTAAAACGTCGACTGCACCTCTTCCTAGAGATGCTGCCTGGCCTGCTGCGTTCACCAGCAACTTTGATGCGTGTTGCTTATTATCAAAGTTCTTATTTGTCACCATATACTACCCCGAGATTCATTTTATTGCAGTCATTTACAGGACAATAAATCAATATAGCAGAATTTATGAAAAACTATACAAAAACAAAGACTAATCAACAAGCAACGTGCAAAGGAAGGGAAATTTGTGCAAATAAAATATTAAATAATAATGACATGAGTTGTAAATTCTTTGAAAGTGAGTCCGTAGGTTGTGGAATCAGTATAGAGATGATGTGAGTGCAGTTATCCACGCCGGTCAGGAGTCACCGTTGTCTCAGAAAAAAACCCGCCATCATCGGGCCCTTCTTGACTGTGTAATTCCCCGGCATCAAACGTAAAAGTTGCCCGTGAACGCAGCAGGCCAGCCAGCATTACGCACTCCCAGGATAATCCCACCCCGGGACACCGGTGTCCCAGACTGAGCCCCGGCCCCCGGGCTCTTCCTGTCTGTGTCATTCCCCGGGCTCTCGAAACCGCACATCCGGCGGAAGCAGCGCGCTGGACAGGAGGTGGAAATACGTCACCACGGGAGAACAGCGAACGACGCACAGCGCCAGCTTGAAGCTAGTTCCGTTAAAAACGGTTGGGAATTAAACCTGGCGCGTGGAATCGGCCAAAATGTCGGCATCCCGCGGGCGGGGATGTTCACACATTCAGATGTTCACACGGTCACTCTCAGTCCAGGTTTGACTCCCTGCAGAGATCTCAGTTCCTTCTCCCCGGTCTCACTGAACCTATTGTACCACAGCCTGAAACAGATGGGAGAATAAAGATGAAATAAACAGATCACACAACAGTATCAGTAACAAGGGACAACACTCACAGACAAATATCACCAGAAAACCCGCGGATCCGCTGATATTTTATCACATTGAACGTTAACACAAACACTCACCAGATCTGCTCCAGACTCGGGAGGGTCAATATGAGGCGGCGGAGAGCGGGGACAGTTCGGTCTGTCAGCGAGTTTAATCCCAGGTCCAGCCCCGTCAGAGATGGGTTTGTACTGAGAGCGGAGACGAGATCCTCGGCAACAGAATCTGTGAGACCGACACTTTCCAGCCTGGAGATGAGAGAGAGTGAGGGTGAAGGACACAGAGAGACAGGAGATGGTACAAATCCCCAGTGTTTATCAGTAACACAATTACTGATCACATTAATGTTCAGTGTCAGACACCCAGTGACTGTAAACATAATCTCCCACAGTCTGGTACTTACACCAGTTTCTGTATTTTACACTCCGGGTTCCTCAGAGCCGCAGACACCAGTTTCACTCCTGAATCTCCCAGTTTATTACCACTCAGTCTAAACACAAACAGACAAATTGATGAACAAAGTGATTCAAACCGTGGGTCTGAGGGAATTTCTCTCACTCGGATATTTCAGGAAACATTAAACCCTTCAGTAAATCACTGATCGGAGTTCCCATCACCGCCAATGTCCCTCACTGTCCAGCTCCAGGGTATTCACCGAATGTCGGTAATTTCGTCTGTCGGTGTGACCCTGTAAACTCCACATATTCTGTCCCATTCCTCGATGGTTAGAAACGTGTTCCTGACGTGAGAGGGTCGGAAGGGGCAGGGATAAGAGAGATCCCACAGGAGAAGGGTAACAGCTAAGAGAAATCCCACAGGAGGTAAGGGGATGGCGTTTGTCACAACTCTTCTCAATCTGATTTATCACAGATTTACCCAAATCCCTTTACATCGAAACAACACAATGGAACAGTTTCACAGTTCAGAGTGAGAGATAAATCAAGTTACCTCAACTCCCGGCACTTGTGCAGCCCGGGTCCCAGCCGCTGGATTCCCTCACAGTGAATGTGACAGTACTCCAGGTCGAGACGTTTTATTCTATCACAGAGTCCGATGACATGAGACAGGACCGCGCAGTCAATCGGGGTCAGTGTCATTCCACTGAATGAAAGTGTTTCCACAGATCCCAGTGTGGCCTGAGCCAGTCCACGATTCTGAGACTCAAACAGGTAGTGCAATGTGTTCAGGAGACTCCTTTTACCAGATTCACTCCATGTGTTTCCACTCTGGCGTTTAACCTCCTCCTTCACCCAGTCAATCACCCGGCAGGTTGTTTGATGAGGAAATGGACCCAGAAACTCCTCCAGGCCCCGAGCTGTCATTGGGTTGGAGAGACCAGCAACGAAACGGAGAAATACCTCAAATCGCCCATCTGTCGTGCTGTGGGCTTCAGTGAGGAATTTCAGGATATTCTCGGGATGTAGAGTCAGGAATTGTGCGATAGCAGCTACAAACTCTTGGATGGTGAGGTGTGGGAATGTGTACACCACGCTCCGGGCAGAATCCTCTCTCTCCAAAAGCTCCATCAGGAACCCGGACAGGAACTGGGAAGGCTGCAGATTGTAGTTGATCAAATCTCCATCTGTGAACACAATCTTCTTCTGGGACACCCCTCTGAAGGCCATCTGACCAACCCTGAGAAACACATCACGGGGGTTCTCAATCTCACGGCCGTGGTTTTTCAGGAAGTTGTAAATATAGTAGGAATACAGTTGGGTGATGGTCTTGGGAACTCGCTGCGGGTCGCTGACTCTTTGTGTGAAGAAGGGGCCCAGTGCCAGAGCGAGGATCCAGCAGTAGGAGGGGTTGTAGCTCATGGTGTACAGAATCTTGTTCTCCTCCACGTGTTTGAAAACAGCTGCTGCCACCGTCTGATCTTCAAAATGCCTGATGAAATACTCCTTCTGTTCCTTGCCAACAAATCCCAGGATTTCAGCACAGACACTGATCTCTGCCATTTTCAATAAATGTAACGCAGTGGGACGGGTGGTGACCAGCACTGAACACCCTGGGAGCAGCTTGTGCTGGATTAAACTGTACAAAATGTCAGACACCTTGCACTTGAATTCAGGATCTGTGCATGTGGACCGAGGTTCTGTGTTTCTCTGACTGTCAGCAAAATCAATTTTGTCATTGAATTCATCCAAACCATCAAATATAAACAGCAATCCCTCTGGGTTCTTCCAGACCTCTCTGAGTAAATTCCCAAAGTAAGGATACTGATCCAGAATCAGTTCCCTCAGGTTTATTTGACAAGTGATGGTGTTTAAATCCCGGAATTTGAAACTGAAGACAAACTGGAATTGTTGGTATATTTTCCCTGTGGCCCAGTCATGGACAATCTTTTGTACCATTGTTGTTTTCCCGATCCCCGGGACTCCGGCCACTGCTGCCGAACTCCCAGATTTGGAATTACTCCGGGAAAAGCTGCTCTGGAACAGCTGATCAGTGCGGATTTTTTCCAGCTCTCCGCGGAGATGTTCCTCTCTCCACTCCTCGTGGTCTCTGCCTCTTGCCAGCAGCTCATGTTCCACCAGTCTCCGATCTCGGACAGTAGAAATGACCGTGAGCTCAGCGTATCGATCAACCAGCTGGAAAACCTTCACCTTCTCCCTCATCAGGATCGTGTTCACTCTCAGTGTTTCAGTTTGTGCCCGCAGAGTCTCCTTGTGTTTCTGTTGAACATCTTCCATGGGAACAGACAGTGAACAAACTGTTAGATGCCTCACCTCAGAACTCAGTATTTAAATACACAAGAGTTAGCTCAAAGCTATTGCATTAATTGGATTAATCAATGGATGCTCGTACAGTAAAGTAAATTCCATTAACAGATCCTAGACTGGACGGAGGCCTGGTCTAGATAAACACCAGATCATCACATTTTCACAATTAACTGTGCTGTGAAGGTGAGTATTTCCCGGGTAGTTCACTGTCCCCCAAATGTCCCATACTGGACAACCTCCCACTACTGTCACAGCTGTCATTTATTCCTGTGGAAGAAACTTTTACTCCCCAGTGTTGATGTGGCGTATGGAGATGGAGAAAAAGGTAGTGGGCATTCTGTCAAAGGAACAGGTCGGGCAATCACAGGTCCCTCTCCCCTCTCACCATTACTTATTCAAAATACAAAGTGGTAGCTATGCTGATCAGCACCTGCACTGTGGGTGGGTGGTTGGGGTGTGTGGGATCATAAAGTGTGTTCGAATCCTGTCGTGGGTGTTTGGACCCTGTCTGGACCCTGCCAGGAGTGTGTGGGATCCGACAGAGTCTCAGGACCCTGTCAGGGGTGTGTGGGGTCTCACAGTGTGTCAGGACCCTGTCAGGGTCGTGTGGGGTTTCACTGTCTGTCAGGACCTTGTCACGGGTGTGTGGGGTCTCACAGTGTTTTAGAACCTTGTCAGAGGTGTGTGGGGTCTCACAGTGTGTCAGAACCCTGCCTGGACTGTGTGGGGTGTCACAGTGTGTCAGGGCCCTGCCAGGGACGTGTGGGTCACAGTGTTTTAGGACCCTTATAGGGGTGTGCGGGGTATCACAGTATGTCAGGACGCTGTCAAGAGTGTGTGGTGTCTCACAGTGTGTATGGACCCTGTCAGGGACTTGTGGGGTCTCACA
This sequence comes from Mobula birostris, assembly GCF_030028105.1. NCBI lineage: Eukaryota > Metazoa > Chordata > Chondrichthyes > Myliobatiformes > Myliobatidae > Mobula > Mobula birostris. Next base: position 18,559,792 of record NC_092382.1, on the reverse strand, counting down.
GTGTGTCAGGGCTCTGTCATGGATATGTGGGGTCTCACAGTGTGTCAGGACTCTGTTAGATGTGTGCAGGGTCTCAGAGTGTGTCAGGAACATATCAGGGACATGTGGGGTCTCACAGTGCGTCAGGACCCTGTCAGGACTGTGTGTGGTCTCATGGTGTGTCAGGATCCTGTCAGGGATGTCTGTGGTCTCAGTGTTTCAGGACACTGTCTGGGGATATTTAGGACGCTGACAGTGGCACTTGGTGTCTCACAGTGTGTCCGAACACTGCCAGGAGTGTGTGGGGTCTCACAGTGTGTGAGGACCTTGTCAGTTGTGTGTGGGTCCGGACAGTATGTCAGGAACCGGTCAGGTGTGTATGGGTTCTCACAGTGTGTCAAGACCCTGTCAGACATGTGTGGGGTGTCACAGTGTGTCAGGAACCTGCCAGGGATGTATAGCGTGTCACAGTGTGTCAGGACCCTGTCAGGGGTGCGTGGGGTCTCACAGTGTGTCAGGACCCTGTCAGGGACGTGTGCGGACTCACAGTGTGTAAGGACACTGTCAGGTACTTGTGGGGTTTCGCAGTGTGTCAGGACGCTGTCAGGGGTGTGTGGGGTGTCTCATTGTGTCAGGAACCTGTCAGGGACGTGTGGGGTCTCATGGTGTTTCAGGAACCCGTCAGGGGTGTGTGGGGTCTCACGATGTGTCGGGACCCTGTCAGGGACGTCTGTGGTCTCACAGCGTTTCAGGACACCATCCCAGCTGATTTAGGACACTGAGAGTGGTGTGTTGTGCCTCACAGTGTGTCCGGACCCCGTCAGGGGTGTGTGGTGTCTCACAGTGTGTCAGGACCCTGTCAGGGGTGTGTGGTATCTCACAGTGCGTCAGCACCCTGCCAAGGTTGTGTGGGGTTTCACATTGTGTCAGGACACTGTCAGGGACGTGTGTGGTCTCACACTGTGTCAGGTCCCTGTCAGGGGTGTGTAAGGTCTCACAGTGTGTCCGAACCCTGTCAGAGGTGTGTGGTGTCACGCAGTGTGTCAGGACGCTGTCAGGGGTGTGTGGGATCTGATGGTGTTTCTGGACCCTGTCAGGGGTGTGTGGGGTCTCATGCTGTGTCAGGACCCTGTCAGGAGTGTGTGGGGTCTCATGGTCTGTCAGGACACTGTCAGGGATGTCTGTGGTCTCACAGTGTTTCAGGACACTGTCTGGGGTGATTTAGGACACTAACAGTGGCGTTTGGTGTCTCACAGTCTGTCAGGACCCTATCAGGGGTGTGTGGGGTCTCACAGTGTGTCAGGACCCTGTCAGGGGTGTGTGGGGTCTCACAGTCCGTCAGGACCCTGTCAGGGGTGTGTGTAGTCTCACAGTGTGTCAGGACCTTGTCATGGGTGTGTGAGGTTTCACAGTGTGACAGGTACATGCTAGGTACTTGTGGGGTTTCACGGTGTGTCAGGACGCTGTCAGGGGTGATTTAGGACACAGAGTGGTGTGTGGGGTCTCACAGTGTGTCAGGGTATGTGTGGTCTCACAGTTTGTCAGCACACTGCCAAGGTTTTCTGGGGTTTCACAGTGTCAGGACCCTGTCAGGGACATGTGGTGTGTCACCGTATGTCAGGAACCTGTCAGGGGTGTGTGGTGTCTCACAGTCTGTCAGGACCCTGTCAGGGGTGTGTGGGGTCTCACAGTCTGTCAGGACCCTGTCAGGGGTGTGTGGGGTCTCACAGTCTGTCAGGAACCTGTGAGGCGTGTGTGGGGTCTCACAGTGTGTCAGGACACTATCATGGACGTCTGGGGTATCACAGTGCTTCAGGACACTGCAAGGTGTGTGTGCTTTCTCACAGTCTGTCAGAAACCTGTCAAGGGCTTGCGAGGTCTCACAGTCTGTCAGCACCCTGTCAGGGACGGTTGGGGTCTCACAGTGTCTCAGGACCCTGTCCGGTTGTGTGCGGTCTCACAGTGTGTCAGGATCCTGTCAGAGGTGTGTGGTATCTCACAATGTGTCAGGACCCTGTCAGGGTTGTGTAAGGTCTCATTGTCATACTGTCATACTTCTGGGGTTTCACATTGTGTCAGGAACCTGTCAGGGGTGTGCGGGTTATCACAGTATGTCAGGACGCCCAAAAGAGTGTGGGGTGTCTCACAGTGCGTAAGGACCTTGTCAGGGACTTGTGAGGTTTCACATTGGGTTCTCACAGTGTGTCAAGACCTTGTCAGACATGTGTGGAGTGTCACAGTGTGTCAGGACCTTGTCAGGGGTGTGTGGGTTCTCACAGTGTATAAGGACACTGTGAGGGGTGTGTGGGTTCTGACAGTGTGTCAGGGCACTGTCAGAGGTGTGTGGTGTCTCACGCTGTGTCAGCACCCTGTCAGGGACGTGTGGTGTCTCACAGTGTGTCAGGACCCACTGTGAGACACCACACACCCCTGACAGGGTTCTGTCAGGAGTGTGTCGGGTCTCACAGAGTTTCAGTCCCCTAACAGGGGTGTGTTGGGTCTCACAGTGTGCCAGGACCGTGTCAGACGTGTGCAGGGTCTCACAGTGTGTCAGGAACCTGTCAATAGCGTGTGGTGTCTCACAGCGTGTCAGTACCGTGTCAGGCGTGTGTGGGGTATCACAGTGTGTCAGGACCCTGCCAGGAGTGTGTGGGGTCTCACAGTGTGTCAGGACCCTGTCAGGTGTGTGTGGTGTCTCACAGTCTGTCAGGAACCTGCCAGGGGTGTGCGAGGTATCACAGTGTGTCAGGACCCTGGCAAGGGTGTGCGGGGTCTCACAGTGTGTTTGGACACTGTCAGGGACGTGTGGGGTCTCACGGTCTGTCAGGACCCTGTCATGGATGTGTGGGGTCTCACAGTGTGTCAGGACCCTGTCAGGGGTGTGTGCAGTCTCACAGTGTCTCAGGACCCTGTCAGGGGTGTTTGGTGTCTCACAGAGTGTCAGGACACTTTCAGGTACATCATGGGTCTCACAGTGTGTCAGGACCCTGTCAGGGGTGTGTGGGGTCTCACCGTGTGTCAGGACCCTATCAAGGATATGTAATATCTCACAGTGTGTCAGGACCCTGTCAGGTGTGTGTGGGTTCTCACATTGTGTCAGGACTCTGTCAGGAGTGTGTGGTGTGTCAGGGCCCAATCAGGTGTGTGTGGGTTCTCACAGTGTATCAGGACACTGTCAGTGGTGTGTGGGTTCTGACAGTGTGTCAGCAACCTGTCAAGTGTGTGGGGGGTCTCACAGTCTGTCAGGAACCTGTCAGGAGTGTGTGGGGTCTCACAATGTGTCAGGACCCTGCCAGGTGTGTGTCGGGTGTCACACTGTGTCAGGACCCTGTCAGGGATGTCTGTGGTCTCACAGTGTTTCAGGACACTGTCAGGGGTGATTTAGGACACTGAGAGTGGTGTGTGGTGTCTCACAGTGTGTCAGGACCCTGTCAGGGGAGTGTGGGGTCTCACAGTGTGTCAGCACCCTGTCAAAGTTGTGCAGGGTCTCACAGTGTGTCAGGACCCTGACAGGGGTGTGTGTGGTCTCACAGTGTGCCAGGCCCCTTTCATGGATGTGTGTCATCTCACAGTGTGTCCGGGACCTGTCAGGGGTGTTTGGGGACTCTCAATCTGTCAGGATGCTGTCAGCAGTGTGTGGGGTTACACCGTCTGTCAGGACCCTGTCAGGGACGTGTTGGGGGTGTCACAGTGTGTTAGGACCCTGTCAGGAGTGGATGGCGTCTCACAGTGTGTCAGGACATTGTTAGGGTCTTGTAGGGTCTCACATTGTGTCATCACCCTGTCAGGGGTGTGCGGGGTCTCACAGTATGTCACGACTCTGACAGGGGTGTGTGGGGCCTCAAAGTGTGTCAGGACCCTGTCAGGGACGTCTGGGGTCTCACAGTGTTTTAGGACCCTGTCAGGAGTGTTTGGGGTCTCCATTCAATGTATTTGGCTGTGATTGGGAGCGTAGGAAAACATTGATTGTGTACATATTTACTTTAGAGAGTGTGAGAATGGGAGAAATGATGTTCTTCAATAATCAGGGAGTGTATCTGTTTGATATTCAGAAATGGTTGTGGGAAATTCACTGTCATGTCTGTTCCCTCGGCAAACAACATGAGGATTAGTGAAGGACAAGCTTGTGGCGATTTACCAAACCCATGGTGCAGGGAAACTGGGGGTTTTCATTGACCGGATGTGGACTGGAACATCATTAACAGAGGTGACAAAGACGTGAGTAGTTTGTAAACTTCCTGATTTGTCTATCTCTGGTCTCAGATTTAAATTATTGTCTTTGGGATTTGTTCTTGTAAATGAAAGAGACTGAACCAAGATTCTGGCTGAGATTCCTTATATTTCTGTTAAGAGGTTCGAATAATCAGTGAAACATGGGCTGATGCAATGTTAATAAGTTTTGTGATATTTGTCTTTCTTACGCTCTCTCCTCTATCCAACTCAGTCTGCGATGATGAAGCCTCACAATCTCTGAGCCCATGCACTGTCCCGGGCTCCATTCTCACTGACATGATGGGTTTATGGATGTAGTGAGCTTCCCATCCAGACCATCACAATTTAACTAATTACAATATTATTTATAGATGTTTTCAGTCCTTTGCACCTTCCTTGTCACGATCCCACAACTCTCGGTTTCCCTGTCCTAATTCCCATCTCTCACCCTTCCACAGTGTCCATCACACAACGCCGGTAGACAGGAATTTCAGCTTCTGTGGACTGAGCTGAGGAATATGTCCCCCAATCTCACCCTCTCTAACACTGTAGCAGTGTTTGTACTGGGGAGTGCAGATGTGAACACAGCGGTGTTCATATGCTGCTCTGTGGTTGAACAGACCGGTTGGGATGTTACCTGCTTTTCTAACTAAAGTGATGCTATTATTACTATTCTGTGACTGGAACTTCAGTGGACGCCCAACTCTAAGAAAAGATAATCTGCAGGAACTGGGGGAGTTTAGAAAATGGTTAAGGATGAGGCTGTTCAGGAGGGGGCAGTGACTGGCAAGAGAAGGTTTTGACTTTTTCGTGTGTTTTTTTTTTCATTCTCCGGATCACCCCCTTCTCCACCCAGACTCCGGTGGGGATCTGTAGTTGCAGGTGCCAGAGCGGTGTGACAACTCTAGTCAAACTCGCCAGCTCTCTGCCTCTTTCCTCAAAATGTTCTTTGAAATCTCTCCCTCTAGGAAACATGTTTCCCTGTGTCTCACTGTGTTCTCTGTCACAGTCCCAACATTTACCTGGTCAGATTTTTGTGGCTCAACAATTTAACCGCCCGACGTAAAGTACCACCGTTGGTGGAAACAGAGGTCAGGTTTCAACATTATGAACTCTGCTTCAGCCACATCTGGGCCATTGCGTACCGTTCCAATTTCCCCACTACCGGAGGGATGTTGAGGCTTTAGAGAGGGAGCACAAGAGATTCACCAGGATGCTGTCTGGTTCAGAGGGCATGTGCTATCACGAGAGGCTGGAGAAAATTAGATTGTTTTCTCTGGACCATCGGAGGCCGAGGGAGCTCTGACACAGGTTGACAACATTATGAGAGGCTTAGATAGAGTGGACAGAGAGAATAGGTTTCCTGGGGTTCAAATGTCTATTACTAGAGGGCCTGCAGTGAAGGTGAGAGGGGGTTGGATTATGGGAGATGTGAGAGATAGTTTTTTTTTTTAAAATCAGAGAGTCGTGGATGCCTGGAATGCACTGCCTGGTACGGTGGTAGAGGCAAATTGTTAGAGACTTCTGAGAGACGTTTGGATAGACACATGGATGTAAGGAAGATGGACGCATATGGACATGGTGTAGGAAGCAGAGATTAGAGCTTGGGTGTGTCTGATTTACTTCTTAGCTGTTTCGGCACAATATGATAGGCCTAATGGCTTATCTCAGTGTTATACTCTGCAATGTTCAATGCACGGTCACTTACCTTTCAGCTCACTGAGAAACTTTAGTAAAAGTTGAGCAGGAATTGGTCGATGGGAGGGATCACAACCTGATGAATTTAAACAAATTGAGGAAATCATTTTTGTAAATTTGTAAAGTGTGCTGTGTTGTGATCCAAATTTAAATTAATTGCTGATATTATCTCACCATATATCTGTATTTCCTTCAGTATTTTGTCCAAATTTGGGACACAGTTCTGCATTTTCACAAAGGTTTCCCACATCACCCTCCGGGCGCGGGAGCCTTTCTCCATCACCAGGCTCAGGAGGAGTTTAGAACTGTCCGCCCGCTCTCCCTTATCAGCGAGATCAGAGATTTTCTGTGAAGAGTAACGGTGAACATATTGGGGACTGACAGATTCACACAGAGAATGAGAAGTAAATAATGTGCTCTGTAACGGGATCACACTGAGCAGTCAAAATCCATAAATAATTCCTCACTGGATTAGATGGTGTAAACAGAAATCAGAAAATAATGATCACTGATGAAGAAGTTAGGAAGATTTTTATAACAGAGTGAACAGTCTCAGAGAAGTTGCAGAGAAGATGTTGTGATTCATTTCCTCAGTCGGCCAGTGTCCAACATGACAGCGGATTACCGGCTGACACCTGACGCCTTTCCTTTGCCTTTTCTGGTGGAGGTTTATTCAGTGATTACACATTACAACATGGCAGTATTCCCCGATCCACACTGTTTGCAGTTACAGATTGTAACACAATCATCTCCACCCAGAACAGAACACACTCCAGCTCCTGTGGCATCCATGACTGATGCCCCAATTCTCACTGACATCGTACCGTCACGCTGTACAGTCTTCCCAGAATGAAAGTTCCTACCATATTTCCACTTAAACTCCTTTACTGCTACCTCATACAATTGTTACCGGCTCCCCTCGCTCTGAACATTGAGCCGCCACTGGAGTGTTTACACCTTTTTTTAATCATTCCTTCAAATTCACAGTTTTAAGAATTATATATATTCATTTCTGATTTATTTTTATGCTTTATTATCCGCTGAGTCAGAGTTCCGACACCCATCAGTCCTGTGACGTGTGAACATTCAAACCCATTCTCCCTCCCACTCACCCGATGTTCCTCTCCGCTGAACTGATTCTTGGCCGTTAACGCCAGGCTCACTCCGTGCACCCCTCCTTCCATCGCCTGCTCCAGCCTGTCCCGGTAGAAATCCGTCAACTGCAGCAGCTGGAAATCGTCCCAGCTTGCCAGGAGCTCGGTGATCACTGAGCTCGGACCTGTGAAGGAAAATGGCGAAAATTAAAGAATTTACCGACCCCATATTGGGCAGCAACTTTCTCTCTGGAACCTAAAGATCACCAAATAATAAAGGCAGCCGTTAGTCTTGCGAGACCATGGATCTGCGCCCGGAAAGTCTTCACACTCCAGGGCGCAGATCTGGGCAAATTTGTATGGAAGACAGCAGTTGCCCATGCTGCAAGTCTCCCCTCTCCACGACACTGATGTTGTCCAAGGGAAGGGCATTAGGACCCATACAGCTTGGCAGCAGTGTCATCGCAGAGCAATGTGTGATTAGGTGTCTTGCTCAAGGACACAACACATTCCCTCGGCTGGGGCTCGAACTCACGACATTCAGATCGCTAGTCGAATGCCTTAACCACTTGGCCATGTGCCCACAAGATCACCAAATACAGTCCGAATATATATACATTGGTTGGGTGGGGGGGGGGAGAGGAAAGGGCTTGGGCCGGGGGGGGGTGCGTGTTGGGGGGCACCGGGGGTGTAGAAGGGGGTATAGTTCCATCTGTGGAAGGCTGCTGTTTCGTGTCCCCGAGAATATACCTCCGTGTTTGGAAAGGACTCTGCCTATTGCTGGGAATATACAGTAGTAACCCATCACCATCACTCTCCTGGTACTGCCCATCACCACTGCTTTGCCCTGGGTTACTTTCTGCAATTCCGGTCAACCCCTTCCTCAGAAAATCTCTGGGATATCTCACAAATTTCTGGAGGTACTCAGCATGCCAGGCAGCATCTACGGTGGAGAATAAACAATGAACGTTTCGGGCCAAGGCCCTTCATCAGACTGGAAATGAAGGGGCAGAAATTCTGGATATTGTCAGATTACTTTCTATTCCTTGTGGTCCTGGTTTGAAACGTTAACTGTTTATTCCTCTCGATGGATGCTGCCTGACCTGCTGAGTTCAGCCAAAATTTTGTGTGTCTTTGTGCTGCTCGAAACTTCCAGCATCTGCAAAATTCCTGTGCTCTGGAACACCTCACTGTTTTAATGTGTATCTCAATCTTCTGGAGGAGCAGGAGCAGACGGTAATTGTACCCCTTCCACGTGTGACTGTGTTTCCCCCAGAGATGGTAACTCTCTCTCTCATCTCTCTGCTCAGTTTTCACAAATATTTTGTGACTTGCCGATATTGAATTAAATCCAGACACGTAGTCAAGGCAATATTTATAAATTAAAATAATTCGCCAACATACCCGTGTCCTTTCCCGATGTTGACGTCATTGGAGCTCCTCCACTGCTCGCTCCGTTATCCATTTTGAGGACAGTTCTGGTCAGATTTTTCTGCTTTGTAACAAACAAGATTAACAGAATATTCAGCTATTATTTGAGGTGTAAATGAAAGCACTTTAACTGAGTCGTTCTCTTCCAAACATCTTGACATGGCCTGACCTACCCGCGGCCAGCTACCCACAGCCACACAATGCCCATTTCCACTCTCTCCATGGATTGTACACTGGGCCAGGATTCTCCAGGGTATCTGCTCGCTATATTGTAGGCAATTCTGTTTTAGGAACCAATCCTGTGTCTTGGACCGGGAGTGATGTGTCCATGGAATGGTTAGACAGGCTGAGCAGACTGCTTTGGTCCTCCTACCACTGGTGGTGCTATGGTGAGTAATGGACAAATGGGACATCTATTCCTCTCGTCACTGAATTATACAGATTTCTCAGTCACACCTGATTCTCACCGTCTCATTTCAGTTTAACATCGCCTGACGTTGACGCTTCTGGCAATATGCGGTTTGAGTCTATATAGAAACCCTCTGACATCCTGAACAACGCAGAATCACCCATAACTTCGCGACATTTTGTCCTGAAGCACTATAGTTTCTCCAGCAGGACCTTAAGAACATAATTAACGCCTGAACTCCGGTCAAGATTTCTTTGAGCATTCAGATGGCCATTATCAGAGTTACATGACACTTGTTAAACACAATGTAGATCCGCCATGCATCCAAAAGAGCGAGCTGACAAAAACGCTTTTAAAATAAATAAACAAAATACTAGAATTATTCAACAAAACAGACAGCCTGTTAATATTCCAGGTGGAAAACCCTGTATCAGAGCTGAGCCTGTGTGTGGGAGCCACGTATCTGTTCTCTATCTGCATTGTATTCTGCGTTGTGTATTTATGATGCTTTTTATGGTAACTTGTCGCATCAGTGGCGACGTGGTAAACGCGAAGGGATCAGTTACATATTTATGCTTTGTTCGGCGCAGTATTCAGCCGGGGGGCGTATCTTCTGCAATCATCGGCTCGTTTACGCTGAGGTTACACTTGTGTACTTGTACGCGTCTTTGCTTCAAGGTTGTACGTTTGCTGATCGCTAATAAAGGATCGAGTACATACCTTTGACTTTTGAAACAACCTTTATTGGAGCCGAGGGCGCATCATACAAGTATATCAAGTCCGTGGGGATCGCAGGCAATGACAACTTGGTTTGGTTAGAATTGGCCGCTACAGATGTTCCTCAGTTTGCTAATCATTTTAAATACTATCTGTTTATATGACACATTTCTTTTATATAGTTCTTTATTTTAACAGCGAAAAAGTTATCAAATTGGATGCCCTTCTCCTTGGATTTGCACGCCCAAAATCGCGGCAGTTCTGCGGACGAAAACGCCTTGTTAATGAGAGAGATCAAGGAGATTGGCCAGACTGATATAATCTGACAGGAAGGCGACAGTAACTCAAATAACCATGCGCCCAACAGCGGGGTGCAGAAGGGCGTCACTGAACGCCGAACATTGATTTTGGACGGCGTAGAGCAGCAGGAGACCCCGAACACTCTCAGTGCCCACACCATTAGGTGCAAGTTGTACAAAGTAAAATGCCCACTGAGAGCAGACTTCCATATTTACTTAAACTGCCGGCGAATTTTATTGCTGGGATTTTTATTTTATCACTGACAGATATACACCGTCTTTGCCAATGAAAAAAAATACACAGAATAAAAAAAAGAGACACGAATCCGTTAATCCACAATATTGAACTGGTAGAAACACGAGAAATACTATCGTAATAAAACACCATAACATTTCCCCGTATAGTCTCTGTACTTACCTGTTGCTAGGCTCCTGATTCAGTTTCCTGCAAATCTGAGCATCTGAGTTTTATATCCCTACCAGTAAGTGAACACACACTGAGCAAAGTTCAGTTGATAACTCGCTCATAAACCTGAACTTCAGCCTATTCAGCTTGTAACGCCGCACCCTGTTCCACAACGCTTGTGTTAAACCACAGACAGACTCATTATGCTTGAACGCGTCTTTCTAACAAGTGGTCCGAGCCGGATTTAATACTTAAGTGCAAGCGGTGCAAAGATTACGTTTCTCTCGAATATTTGAACTGTTTCGGAGAGGAAGAAAACCCGCATCCTGGTCCGCTCCACTGGTGCCGTCGCTTTGATTTATTGTTCACCTTAGCACCAGTTTATTGTCAGATGATAAACCTCAGCGACAGCTCAGGGCAAAGATCGCCCTGGTTTTATTGCACAGAGACAGGGAAAGGAAGGGCGCTCTGAACTCTGATGGAATATTATGTATTTGGAATAATGTTCTCTTCTGAACAGGACGCATTCCCTTTCTCCAGATTTTACTGTGCCCCCTCTGCCTGGAGCTGACTTCAAGGTCACCCTGTTTATAAAGAGCCATTTTTAACAGTTGTCTGCAGTTGGACCATTACAGTAACTGAGCAACTGTGCCGAAATAAGCATCTCCCAGAGATAACAAATGGCCAAAGTCGACAGCGATATAAGGACACCCTTCCCCTTCAGTTTATTGCTCACTGACTGGAAACAGGTTACCATGTCACAGCAGCAATCGTATGAAATTATGATCATTTCCCGCCGGCGAATTTACCTGGCAAACCATTTACTTCACAGATACATCAACCAGCATCGCATTTATTTACAAATACTTCTACCGTTCCTCCTCAGAGAACGATGGGGAAAAAAAACATTAAATTCACTGCGTTTCTTATCTCTCAGTGTGCTCTGCTGGTATGTTGAATTAGTAACCGGACATTCACCCCCTCAGTCCTGTTCCGCCATTCACAACAGGACTGGGATCTCAGTGGCACATCCCTGCGACCGCCTGGAATAATTCACTGCCTTGTCATTCTCGAATCTGTGCGCTGCGGAATTAAACATATTGGGAAAAAAAAACTCTGCGTGTCGTTTCCCTTGAAAACTGTTCCACCTCATCTATCTTCACCTGCTTCAGCTTCCCCGGGAACAGCAACTGATAGTATGTATACGGTAGAAAAGTTAGAAATACTTCCGTGACGAATAGGGTTATTAGAGCACCATAACACAGCCCAGTACAGTTCCTGTTCTTACCTGGTGCTGGACTCCCGAGTCTGTTCTCAGTGAATCCGAGCATCTGAATGTTATGTCCCTAACAGTAAGTGATCACACCCTGAGCAATGATCAGTTGATAACTCGCTCATAAACCTGAACTTCAGCTTATTCAGCGTGTCACGCCGCACCCTGTTCCACAACGCTTGTAGTGAAAAACGCAAAGACTCATTTTCTTTGAATGAGCCTTTCTAACATGTGGTTCGAGCCAAAAGTACGACTTCAGTGCGCCATGCAATGATTGCCTTTGTCTGGAAAATTTGATCTGCCCCAGGGAGGGAGCCCAACCCGCATCCTGGATCGGTTCCGCTGGTGTCGTCGCTTTAATTTATTGTTCACCTCGGGACCAGTTTATTGTCAGATTATAAACTCCAGAGACAGCTCAGGGCAAAGATCGCTGTGGGTTTGTTACTCACAGAGAGGAGAAGGAAGGGCGCCGTCAACTCTTGTAAAATACTATGCATTTGGAGTATTTTTTGCTTTTTTTTAACACTGGGCATTCTGTAAGTGCTGCCTGAAGGAGGTAAGTCAATGTCAGCTTGTTTAGAAAGCCAGTTTTAACAGAAGGCCGCAATTGTACCATTACAGTAATGGGCCGATTGGGGGGCAACTGTGCCGAGATAACCACCTCCCAGAGATAACAACCGGTGAAATTCAACAGTAAGATAGAACGCCCTTCCCTTTCAGTTTATTACTCACTTTCTGGAAACAAGCTACCATGTCTCAGTAGAATCATAAGAAATTATGATTATTTCCCGATGGCGAATTTGCCTGGCATCGCACTTATTTTACAAATACATCAACCGTTCCTCGTCTGAGATCGATGGAGAAACACCAGACATTAAATTCACTTTTTCTCTGATCTCTCAGAGTGCGCTGCTGGCATGTTTAAATAGTTATAAGACATTCGCTCCCTCTGTCCTGTTCCGCCATTCTTTATTATCACAGGCGCACTGTGATCTCAGTGACACATCCCTGCGAACGCCTGGAACAAACCATTCCCTTGACTGTCAATAATCTGTGTTCAGTGGAATTAAACACATTGAAAGAAAGCTCTGCTTCTCTTTCCCTTTGCGGAAGAGAATTCCAAAGACACACTAGTTCCACCTCAGTAAAATAACCTCATCTATCTTCACCTGTTTCATCTCCCCCTACAGCAGCAAACATGTTTTCCACATTCCTGTCTAGACTCCGCGTGATGTTCAGTGTCCCCAGCAAGGACTCAATTCATTTATCTAACCACTAGTGGATAAAATCTCCCCTCCTTCATCTCAGTAACAGCGAATACAATAAAATCCCCGTCTTTATCGAATACCAGCCAATACAGCGCAGTGGTCAGCATTGAAGCGGACGGGGAACGCAGCAGAATCCCCTGGACGTGCACTCAGTGGCCACATTATTAGGTACAGGAAGTTCATAGCAAAGTGCCTAATGAGTGCAGAATTTGCTATTTTAATCTACGGCCAGTGAGAATTACCACAATATTTGTTAATATAAATATCACTGCCAGATCTACCTGGTCTTAGCTAAAAAAAAAACACATACAAAATAATCGAGCACACAGATCCGTACAGCCGCGCAATTTCAATGACAATACTGATATAGTAGAAATATTAGTAATACTGTCGTTACAAGTGTGCTTATTAAAATACCATAACACTGCCGAATACAGTCCATGTTCCTACCTGATGCAGAACTCATGGGTCTGGTTTCAGGGGATCCGAGTATCTGAATTTTATGGACTCTAACAGTAAGTGAACACACCCTGAGCAATGTTCAGTTGGTAACACGCTCATAAACCTGAACTTCACGCTATTCGGCATGTAACGCCACACCTTCCTCCACAACGATTTTGTTAAACCACACAAAGATTCACCTTGCTTGAATGAGTCTTTCTAACTTGTGGTCCGACCCAGAATTAATACTTCAGTGCGAGAAATTTTACCACCTCCAGAGAGGAATCACTACTCGCATCCCGGTTCCGTTCGGTTGGTGCCGTCGCTTTCAGTTATTGTTCACCTTGGGCCCAGTTTATTGTCAGATTATAAACTCCAGCGACAGCTCAGGGCAAAGATCGCTGTGGGTTTATTGCACAGAGACAGCAGAAGGAAGGGCGCTCTCAAATCTGATGAAACATTATAAATTTGGAATAATGTTCTCTCTTGAACAGTGGACAATCCCTTTCCCAGATTTAACTGTGCCCCCGTAGCCTGGACCTGCTCTGATTTTAAATTGGCCCATTTAAATACGATCGTTAACAGTTGTCCGCAGTTGTAACATTAGGGTAATGGACAACTCGGGAGCGGCTGTGCCAAGATTACCATCTCCCAGAGATAACTACCAGTCAAAGTCGTTAACAAGATAAGGATACCCTTCTCCTTCAGTTTATTACTCACTGACTGGAAACAAATTGCAGGATCACAGCGCCATCATATGAGATTTGGATCATTTCCCGCTGGTGAATTTGTCTGACAGCGTATTTACTTTGCGTATACATCAACGGTTTCTCCTCATTGACTAATAGAAAACGATGTAAACATTAATTACACAGGGCCTGTTTGTCTGAGATTGATGCTGGCCCTGTTGACTTAGTAGCAGGGCGTTCGGACTCTCAGTTCTGTTCCGCTGTTCTCTGATTCTATGATCACGACTGAACTGTGATCTCAGCGGCCCAAACCGGCCACAGCCTGCAACACTTCACTCACTTGCCAGTCAAGAATATGTGCTCTGCGGAATTAAACACGAAAAAAAACTCTGCTTCTCTTTTCTTTTGAAGAAGAGAATTCAAAGACACATTAGCCCCACTTCGTAAAAATAATCTCACCTAGCTTCACCAGTTTCAGCTCCCCTTACAGCAGCAAACGTATTCTCCACATTCCTGTCAAGATGTCTCATCATGTTGTATAAAACCTGTCACCGCTCTACTCATTTATCTGAACAAGCAGATAAAGTCTCCTCTCATTCATCTAAATAGCAGCGAATACCATCGTCTTCCATCATTTATCTAATACCTGCGAATGCAGTGAAAAATAATCCGACTTTCATCCAGTAACAACGCAAAAAAAAAACCAAAAGAGATTGAACTCTGTTTCTACTGAATCCGCAAAAACATGTTGAGGTTCACAAACATGTCCTCACAAGAAAATTCAAACAAACCAGCTGCCAATGTACTAATTACCCTTTGAACTGCGACAACCGTTTGACATAAAGAAAACTGCACCGTATATGCGTTGACCCACATTAGATCTCAGCAACAGTCTCTATAATGGAATAATCACCTCTTTTCCACCGCTTAATTTTCATTGTCAATGTGGGTAGATTTCCGAATTACCCACCCACCTACGTACTGAAGGGTAGCCGGGATGGACTGATAGTGACGGCCCCAGCATTGAAGGAGTAAATAACGCGACCCCCAATCCCTCCGTCCGGGAACACTGAAGCACAGAATGTGGAAGGGTCCGACTCCGGCTGCAAGAAGCATAGAGCTGAAGTCGATTCGGGGCGATGAGGAGCTTTCCCCCTAGTGTGATACTGCACGGAAAGTACAGCGCTTCCAATAACATATTCATCCGCATTGGGTCCCCGCTGGAAACGCTCAGAAAGTTGATCCAATGTGCTGAAGGGATTCGTTAATTCCCTTGAGAGCGAATTTTGCACAGTTCCACTCGTCAATAATCCTATAATTTCTGTCTTCAGAGTTCAGAAAGGTGCCAAGATCGACGGTGTAAAAGGAGAATGAGGCAACGTGACCAGCATTGGAAGTAAAAGACAAAAATAAAGCAAAAGTAAGAGCTTACCATATAACCAAAATTAGTGAGAAACGAAAATATTGGGCTGATTTGAAAAACAACTGTAACAGTCAACTAAAAAGTAATAAAGAGAGGAGAATAATAAGAAATTTGCAGGTAAGACAGCCGGTAATATAAAAGAGGATACTTTTGTTTTGAGATATATGAAGAGTAATAGAGAGGCAAGAGTGGGTATCAGATCGCTGGAGAGGTAGCATTGGCGGACAAAGAAATGGTGGATGAACTTACAAAGTATTTTGTATCAGTCATCACGGTGGAAATCACTAGGGATATGTCCAAATTCTAACGTATCTGCAATTGCCTTGACTAAGAACGATGTGACTGGAAGCTGTGACGTTCGAAGTTATAAAACTCACCTGAACCAGATGGACTTCACCCGAGGTTTCTGCAAAGGGCGGCTGAAGAGATTGTGGAAGCATTCGCAGTGAATTTTCAAGGAAAATCATCAATAATTACTGTAATCGGGTTTCTGAGCATTCGCTGGTCCACATTCATTCCGTATTGTTAAGTAATTAAAGCTCATCTCTTATTCAAACGAGGCGAAATGAACTTATTCTGTGTTTACTTTACTATTTCCTTGACGCCATAGACCTCCGGGTCAAACTGTTTTGTCTATTCTATTGAGCCTTAGTGTCCCGTCTGCAATAGAAAGTTCGGTACTGTACTGTTGTTATCGTTGTCGTTACGTGCCTTGTTGTATGAGGTTGCGAAGATGGTCTTTCCAGGACCGTGATTGCTCTTGGCAATTTTTTCTAAGAAGTGGTTTGCCGTTGCTATTGTGTTTACTAGACGGGTGCTAATATCAATACTCGTCAGAGAGTGTATGCCTGAGTATAACCAGGACTTGTGATATTTGCCAGCTGCTCATAGAACAATCCAGTATCTTTTCTCATGCCTTCGAGGGACCTGATTGTGGGGAGTGGGGGGTCGAGCTAACCAGGTTCTGCGCCTTGTTCTGGGGTGAACTGCAGTCTAGCGGAGAGGAGGAGATTTTAAGAACTCGTTTGGTCGTAACGTATTCCCTCCCGGTGGTGCTGAAACTTATTGAAATCTATTGGTTAATCGTGATTAATGTGCATGGGTTGTAACGTTGTGCAGGCTTCAACGTCCCCTCTATCTATTTTTTACAGGGGCGCGGACCAACCATTGCTCGCAACAGGAAATGTTTACACGGCCTGAAAGCTGTGCGGCCCTTGCAACGCGTCGTTTATGAATATTTAGAATGAAATGTAAAATAAATCACATATTTTCGATTTTACTTGTCAATTGAAGGTATTATAAAATACAGTACAGCAAAAGGAAGCTTTCACGTTTCGAAATTGTTTTCTAGCTGTTCGCAATTCCATCTGCGCTGCAACAGAGGCCACGTGCGCGGGAGCATTTACGTGACAACACGGCCGCGCACCCGTGGAGCTCAGAGGGAACAATGATTCCCACACCACACCACCATAACAGTGTTTGGTGCATTGACATGTCAGCGGCAACATGTTCTTGGAAAACAGGAGGAATTGTAATAATAATGTGTAACTCTTTTCCTGCAAGTACATTGACTCTCCAAGACCAAGCCTCATGTGGTGCTTCTCGCTGGCGACACAGGAAAACTGAACACCCTTCAGTCTCAGGCAGGACTATAGAAGACGGGGAGGGGTCGGCCCACGGACTCGTATCACGCAGACCCACCAGCGTGTGGACACGCCCTGGTGCTCGTGAACCAAATCCCCAGCTATAGGTAATTACCCAACTGGATTGTGGCAGCCCCGGGAGAGGCGAAGGCGACGGGTGTAAACCAGACGAGAAAATCCGGACTGACGCCTTTAACGTGCTGGACGTCACAGGACATCCGTCCGGCAGCTCCTGAAGCCAAGCCGGTAGAAACACAGTGCTTCGCTTTCCTCTGGACTACACCGGCGAGACCGGTGTGGGGCCGGGGGTGGATTTTGACGACTGGGTATCTTAAGATCTCTGTACCTTCCACCCAAACTCTGCCCTGGAGAGCCCACGCTACTGCCGCTGTTTGTAGGGACAGAAACAACAGAAGAAGGAGCTGTTAAGATCGACGTGGGTCGCCTCCACAGCCTGGCACAACATTCACTGGCAGAAACTGCAGCTCGACCTGTCTCTCCAAAACTGGACTGTACAGATGCAGAAGGAGGCGGCAGCTCTACTACGGACCGACCCATAGCGCAGACTATATTTCCACTGTCTTTCGAGACAGACGGATGCCGTCATGCTCATCATCATCATCATCATCATCATCATCATCATCATCATCATCATCTTCATCATCATCATCATCATCATAACCATCATCAATTTCTTATGGTCTTATTGTCGAAATATTAAAAAAAGCCACAGCACCTTTAGGTTTTCCGTAGAAATTTGCGAAGATTTGGCATGGCATCTAAAGCTTAAAAAAAAAGCTATTTTTAGACGCGCGGTGGAGAATACAAGGGGTGATTTTTAAGATCGTGCCCCAAGGTAGAAGAAGTCAATTTTAGAAAACCTAGCACATTCATTTTTCAACATAGTCCCCTCCCACATTGACACACTTAGTCCAGCGGTCGTGGAGCATACAGATCCCTTCTTTGTGGGCGTCAGCGTCTTGGACCTCCAGAGGTGGTGCACCGAGGGGGTGATTGATATGTTCGTGGCCTAAGGTAGAAGGAAATGAGTTATTAACGTCAAATTTTCTGCATGATCACACAAAGAGTTGAACTATACGTGCATGTAACGAGAGCAGTATAACTCACCACCTTCTGGGATGGAAACACGCGACCGAGTCGGGAGATGTGCGGGACTCACCCCAGCCCATAGAGAGCAAATTGAACACATCGACAAGGAGCCCACCCCAGCAGCTTCAGGAACAGCATTTATCTTTCAACCATCAGGCTCCAGAAACACGGTGGATACCTTTACTCACCTCAACTCAGTACTGACTCCGCCGTCTATGGACCCTCTTTCCAGGTCTGTACAACTCAGGCTTTCAATATTATGAGTTTGTCGGCTTTGTGTGTAGGGTTTTGTTGATCCCATTGTATTTCTCTGTTCTACTGAGAGTGCCAGCAAGAAAGTGAATCAGACATGCTCGCAGAAACATAGCAACACGCACGCGCACGCACACACACGCAAAAAAAACATACTGGAGACACTCAACGTACACACTCAGACAGACGCACGCAGGGACACACTCACATACACAGGCGCGCACACACAATTACAGAAGCAAACACGCGAAGATCTGCATAGACACACACGCAAATTGATAGGTACACACACGTACACACAAACACCCAAACCCACACAGAAGCACGGACTCGCGCACACACCAGACACACAGACACGTACACATATATGAACAGACAGCGACACAAACACACGAATACACACAAACACAGCAACACGCGAAAACTCACACATACAGGGACACACATGTACACGCGGGCTACTACACAGACACACACACACATAGTCAGGAATGCGTGCACAGGCACACAACAACACACTGCCTCACACAGAAACACACGCTTACGCGTTCGCGCGCGCACACGCAAGCACAGATCGAAATACACAACTGACACATACTAACACGCAGATCTTCACACTAAAACCAGCACATAGCTGGGCGTAGGCGTACGGAAATACAGCCACAGAAACACACAGGCACACACATAGACAGACAGAAACAGGCAAACGCACAGACAAACACAGACTCACACACTGACACACACAAACAATCAAAAAGGGACAAACACAGTCAGGGTAAAACACATAACGAAAACAGATACAGAAACAGAAATGTACACGACATACAAACACACAGACACGCACACTCTCAAACTAAGGCAGACACGGAGAGGTGCAAACGCTCTCTCTCTCTCTCTCTCTCACACACACACACACAGGCGGACGCACACACATACGCGACTGCACTTTCTTTTCCACATCTCCATTTCTCCGTCGTGTTTTCTGACAAATACTCACCACTCTGAGTTTGATGACCAAGCATTAGGGTTAGAGGGGAAACACGTTGCAATTGATGACGCTTTTGAAGGCTTAGACAATTTTGTTGAGTCCAACTAATTCGAACAAATGGTCAAAGCCTTCTGAAAGCAGAGAACCCAGGAGCCCAAGATTACTCTTTTCGAAGATTGGACAGGCAGTGAATGCAGGAGACTGATTATGTGCAGATAGGTAGGATCGGCTTAATGTGACGTCATGGTCGGCACAGACACTGTGGGCCGAACGACCTGATCCTGTGCTTTAGCTTTCTCTGTTCTCTGTCGGAGTCAGAGAAACAGCAGGCAGCACGTTCCTGTCTGAGACGGTATATGTCTCTCAATGGTGGTGAACATGTTTCTGACCCAGGGCACTGTCTGGTACACTTCACACAAACAAGCTGAGGATCGCTGCTGGTAATCGGGAGTGGGAGATAAGGGTAAAGTGCGGTGAGCTGTGATTACAATTGGCGGTGAATCAGAGTGGAATGGCTGTTTTACTCTCAGTCAATCTCTTCAACCGATGGACGAAACTGAGGTAGAGAGTTGGGTCTGATGGTCATTGAAACAAAACCCCTTTGCTGGAGGACTGCCTCCAGCAATATACACCCTTCAGAACCATCACAATTTCCATTGCTTGCAGTTTCACAATTAATTCCTAAATTAATCACAAACGGTCTCGGCGGGGATTGCACTTGCCTGACGTAATCGGAATGTAAATTTTTTTTTAAATCTTTAGTTTTAAAGCTGTTGGAATCTGTCCCCGTGGAGTCGCTGAATGGTATTAAAACCCCAGGCATGCGCTGCATGAACATTTCATTCCGGGAGATCGCCTGTGGCACAGGAGGACAAATTACTGCACAGGGAAAATGTCTGCAATGTTGGACAGGTACTTGAGTGTGGATAAAATATTACGAGTGTTCATTGCCGTCATGGGAGGTCCTGGTGAGTGAGCAGAGCAATTCATGTTTGTTTATTCTGTGTGTTAACCGGCGTGAACCTGTTTATGATCACTTTCCAAGTTTCTAACTTAATGTTCAGTGCACCGTCAATGATCCGTCAATGGTATCGAACCTGTAAAAAGAACATTCTGAATGTTCATATTTAATGACAAAAGAAAGTACACCTCCGCCTCTCCCCTAACTCACGGGATCGACTCGAACGTTGCTCTTGCCTTTAATGGGACGTTGACCAGAGTGGTGCCAGTGCTCGGGACGGACATCTCTCCGCGCATGCGTGACTGGGAAAGTTTTACATTGGGGTGTTGACTGCTTATGAGTTATTCATCAGAGCGAGCTCTTGGGCCTTTGGTGACACCTTGTTCTGAATTGCCCCAGTGCTGGAGACAAGCAGCTCTCCAGGGAGATCTGAATGGGATGGTTTGAGTGGCACCTTGTCTAGAGTTCTATCAGGCTTTTGAAAGACAACTCTATTGGTAAGTATGATTTAGAACAGCGGTCCCCAACCACCGGGCCGCGGACCGATACCAGGCCGCAGAGCATGCGCTACCAGGCCGCGAGGAAACGATATGATTTGGCGATAGGAGTCAGCTGCACCTTTCCTCATTCCCTGTCACGCACTGTTGAGCCATCACGCGCGCGTCGTCCATGTCAGCGCGGGAAGGAGATCAACTCCTCGAGCTTGCAAATGACGGCGGGCTGAAAAGTCTGTTTGACATAACATCTCTGCCGGCATTCTGGATCAAAGTCAAGGCTCCATATCCTGAGATAGCCGCGGAAGCACCGGAAACATTGCTTCCATTTCCAACATAACTCTGCGATGAATGTAACAAAAACTAAATTGCGGATTAGACTGAACATAAGGAACCCCATTCGAGTATCGCTGTCCCCCATCACCCCTCGATGGGACCGTCTTGTTGCAGGAAAACAAGCCCAGGGCTCCCACTGATTCCGCGGGTGCATTGCAATGATTTTATAAGTTCATACGGGGAAAATATGCGCTGTGTTTAATATCCAAACGTTACTTCAAATGTTATGATGCTATTGACTTATATAACCATATAACAATTACAGCACGGAAACAGGCCATCTCGGCCCTTCTAGTCCGTGCCGAATGCTACTCTCACCTCGCCCCACCGAACTGCACTCAGCCCATAACCTTCCATTTCTTTCCTGTCCATATACCTATTCAATTTATCTTCAAATGATAATATCGAACCTGCTTCTGACAATTGTACTGGAAGTTCGTCCAATACTTACTTCAAACTCCCCTGTCCTCCCCTGATCATTGACTTATCGCTATATTCATGCGAGGAAAATGCGCTGTGTGTTTAATATTAAATTCGTTAGATAAAGCCTTTTAGAAACGAAATTGAGTGTATTAGCCACTTATCACCCATATTCCGGTCGTGATTAACATCCACCTCCGAATAGAATCGCCAAAAACGATTTGCGGAAAAAATAATCAACAGGTGCACACATGCGCAAATTACACATGCGCACTGATGCCCGCGCAAGGCTTCATGGCCATTGTAGTCTTCACTGGGTAAACGCAACGTATTTGACCGGTACTCTTGTCCGTTGGCAACCATCCCGCCCCTCCGGTCGGCTGGTCCGTCGGTCCGCAAGAATATTGTCAACATGAAACCGGTCCGCACTGCAAAAAAGGTTGGGGACCCCTGCAGTACAAGGCGATAAATAGATTGCACTATTCAAAAGCAAGACTGAATCGCATCTTCCCATCCGTGTCTCCTGAATGCGACAAGTGCCGCTCTGCCGAGGGCTCACTAGCACATCTTTTCTGGTTTTGCCCTACATTATACAACTTTTGGACTGCAATCTTTGAGTGGGTCTCAAAAGTCTATTCCAGAGACATTCAGCCCAATCACGACCTCGCCATCTTTGGATGCTCTGCAGAGACTCTTGAGTTGCCGGGACATGCAGATTGCTCTGCATCTGGGAATGGTGGTGGCGAAGAAACTTATTCTTCTGAGCTGGAAGTCTGCTACTCCACCCACCTTCGCACACTGGCTCAAGCAGATGTTGTCTGTTATACAAATGGAAAGACTGCGTCCGCACAAACCCAATACACAGAATACATTTGAGAGAATATGGGGACCCTTATTGGCTCAGTGTCACATTACCTCACATACACAGTGACCTTGACCTGCATAGTCTCATGAGCGGGTGTGGTGCCTAACCGGATTCCTTCATTCACTTTACTGCACATTGCTTATGTAATCTTGTAAATTGTCTGGCAACCTTTTTGTTTTTTTTTTTGGTTTTTGATTTGTTTTGTCTGTTCTCCGCCTGGCGCGGTATTTCCTTTGTATTGTTTTGTCTTCAATATATTTTGTCTTTGTAAAACTGAAAATTGTAGATAAAGTAATTTAAAAAAAACTTACCCCTGACATCTCCTCTGCACCTACTTCCAGCCACATGAGTGTTGGGTTTTCCAGAGGCCCGGTCAGTCAAGGTTAAATCAGTGAAACTGGCCCCATCGGAACTGGATCGCTGTTGTTCCCGACGATTACCCACATCTCGTCATATCTCCACAGTGGGGAAGGCAGGTCTGAGACAGTGTGACCCGTGCTTGGTGTTAGTTGAGCAGCTGTTCACCGCCTCTGGCGCTCATGGCCATTGGCGGAAACCCGAACCCGTGTCCATTCCCGGAGTATGTGTTCAATAATTCCCAGTGTCTGTTCTCTGTCTCTCTCCCTGCAGTGAACTTAGTGGCGATTGTGATCCTGTCCCGGGGAAAGTGTGGCCTCTCTACCTGTACCACCCGCTACCTGGTGGCCACGGCAGCGGCGGATCTACTGACCGTTGTCACCGAGGTCTTTGTGCGTCAAGTCATAAATTATTACTTTCCGTGGAATTTTTTGAACACTACCCCGATGTGCAGAGTTGTCGAGGTACTGAGGTTCACAGCCACATACTGTTCTGTCTGGTTCACCGTCATGTTCACTGTTGATCGCTTTGTCGCTATTTGCTGTCAGAAACTAAAAACAAAATATTGCACCGGGAAAACTGCGGCTGTGGTTCTAACAACAACCGCCGTGCTGTCCTTTCTGAAAAAATGTTCCCCGTTACTTCCTCTGGGAACCCAGAGAGATCATCGAGAATGTAACATGGTTCTGCAAGCTTATGGAATATACTTTCACTGACCCCGGATGGGTAGTATACGATTAGCTTGATATAGTTTTGAATCCGTTCATTCGTTGTGATCCTGTTACTCAACGCTCTGACATTCAGGCACATTTTAGTGGCCAGTCGGGTCCGTAGGGGACTGAGAGGTCAGGGCAAAGGCGAGAATCGCAGTGACCCGGAGATGGAGAGCAGGAGGAGGTCTGTGATCTTACTCCTCGCCATCTCCGGAAGCTTCATCACCCTGTGGCTGACACTAGTTGTAAATTTCATGTATTATGAGATCAAAGGAATTGGATTCGATTTCAATGATTCTGAGGTGATCTTTCACAACGCCAGGATTTTGCTGAAGAATTTCAGCTGCTGCACGAGCACATTTATTTACGCTGTGACTCAGTCGAAATTCAGGGAGCAGGTGATCAGCGCGGCGAAATATTCGTTCAACTGGGTGCGACAGGTCATTAATAAAGCCGCGTCCTGAGCACAACCCAGATTCACCGCCCGATCCCAGGTGTTATTCCCGGGCGAACTGTCCCATCGACCGGCAGCTCCGGGAAATTAGTAACAACAGTGATGTGGACCGTAAAAATAGGAAATGAGGGGAAATAGAGGTAGGGAGACAGGGACGCGAGTGTGAGGGAGAGACGTGAGAGAGTGGCTGAATGAGGTGATGAAACGAGAGCGGTGCACGCGTGGGGTTGGGAGAACAGGAGAGATATTGTGTTTGTGTGTGTGTGTATGTATGTATGTGCGCGCCTGTCTGTCTGTGTGTGCGTGTGTGTGTGTGTGTGTGTGTGTGAAAAAGAGCGGACTGTGGTTAGACCGGGAGGAATGTAGAAAAGATATTTAAGGATGTTGCTTGGACATTGGGGCTCTTTTATGGGGAGAGTTTGCCAGGATGGGTATTTATCTCTTGGATCTTCGAAGAGTGAGAGGCAACCAAATGGAAACGATTAAAGTTGCCATCGGTTCTGGGAAGCTGGACAATGAGAGTTCAGGTTCCCGCTGATATAGCTCCACTAGAGTGTCCCATCCTGTTGGTAAGTTCTACCCACAGTCACTGTGTGGCTGGAGGTGAGGGAGGGGAGGCAATTCACATGCATTTCCTTAGTTATGCTGTCAGTACTGTGGGCTGCAGGCGCGGGTTCAAATTCTGGAATCAGAGCTCATTTACTGCCAGCTCGTAAGATTTGCGAACAAAACATGCCCCGTTCGTGTGCCTTTACTTCCATTATGAGGAAACCTAAAAATAATCCCCTCAGACTCTGGTCATTACGTCACGCACCACCTCTCATTGCGAG
Organism: Mobula birostris; assembly: GCF_030028105.1. Taxonomy (NCBI): domain Eukaryota; kingdom Metazoa; phylum Chordata; class Chondrichthyes; order Myliobatiformes; family Myliobatidae; genus Mobula; species Mobula birostris. Next base: position 18,535,030 of record NC_092382.1, on the reverse strand, counting down.
CACAACAACTCAATGACGGTGTTTGTGAATTACGTCACGCCGCTTCCATTATGGACCAGTTGTGCCATTTGCCACCATTAACGTCACCTACAATTGAATCTGAGGGTAGGGTCGGGGAGGATAATCGGTGCTGCATCGCCCTCGGTGTTGGGATCATTGCACAGTCACTGTACCGTCTCCTTTTGATTCGAGTCCTCCGGTCCCAGCAAACAAATTCGTGAGTCATTTCTGCGCCTTTCTAGATTAAACACGTCCTCCCTGAGGCGGGCGACCAGAAATGCGCACAGTTACTCCGCTGTGGTCTCGCCTGCATGGAAAAGTACAGCAGGGGAACAGGCCCTCCTGCTCACTGCGTTGTTCTGAACTAATCGAACGGACAATTTCATGACTAACTACAGCCATTCCTTCTGCCTACACAAGGTGCACATCCTTCCATGTTTACGCATTCATGTGGTATCTGATAACCTCCATGGAATCGGCCTCCACCATCACATTCGGCAATCCTTCCAGACACCCGCCACGATGAGAATGAAAAAAAAAACGTAAAGAACATCTCCTTTAAACATTCTGAATCATGTTTAACATCACTGGCTTACATAAGTTGTTTTATTACAACAGGAGTGGTTGGAAATGATACAAAATTACACTAAATTTAAATAAGTAAACACAAACAAATGAACAAACAAATAAATAAATGCTGCGAAAAAGGACTGTAAAGTTCCCGAACAGAAATGTCGACTGGACTTTTATTTTTCATCGATGCTGCCGAGCCTGCTGAGTCCCTGCAGCAATTTGTGTGCGTTGCTTGGATTTCCAGCATCGGAAGATTTTCTGTTGTTTGTAATGAGATGCTGTTTCCCCCATTCACCTTAAATACATTCCCTCTGGTATCAGACATTTCTTCCTCAAGGAAAAAAGGAAGCGGCTATCCACTCTGTCTGCGACTCTCATATACCCATACTCCTTGGTGTGGCCTTCCTCAGCCTCTACTGTTCCCGAGCAAATATCCCTCGATTGCTCAATCTCTCCTTATCCAGGCAGCGTCATGTTTACCCTCTTCTACTCACTGTCCAAAGCATCGACATTTTCCCGGTAATATAATGCAATATGCCAGATGCGGTTCATCTAGAGATTTAGTAAACTGCAACCCAGCTACCTGACATTGGGGCTCACTGCCACGCTTATTAAAAGTAAACAGACCGTACGCCTTCTTTACCATCTCATTGTCCCATGCAGCCACTTTCCGGGAGCGATGAACTGGATCCTGGGATCCTTCTGCACATTAACACTGGACTTCAACACAATCCAATCTCACCCCATGACACGTATCCCAGAGTCCCGATAAACCTCCTCTGCATTTTCCCAGCACAAGACATCTTCTCGACTGAATGTTGACCAGAACGGGATGCAAAAAATTCAAGAAACTTAGCAGGTCAGGCAGCATCTATTGAAAGATACAGAATCAATGTCTCGGAAGAGATCCATCCCTTTCAACATTGGCACGGGTCCTTCAACACAGCCCTTCCATGCCGACCAGGTGAGCACCTAAACTAGTTCTGTCTGTCTGCGTCTGACCCATTCCCCCTGAAACTGGAATTAAATCGAATGCAGATCTCGGTCGCTTTGGCACATGGGCTGAAGGGTATTTTCCCTGCTGTAAATACCGCACCAGTAAGGAGGTCTTGTCCACTGACTTAAAGAGAATTAAGTTCGAGAACCTTCCAGAGCCTGGGGGGCTACACTGCACATTATTGTGAGATGGAGTAGATGACATTACTGGGGACTTCAGCAATACATTTGTCCTCTCTCTAGCCACAAGCAAGATCCCAGAAAGCCAGGGATAAATGTTATTATATTATTTAGGAAGCCGGATGAATAATATTGGAATACAATGACCCACCTCACGTCAGGATATGTAAATTACTGGAGAGCATTCTTTGGGATGGGATGTACTTATTGAACAAAACACACATAAACATACACCTTGTTTCTTCCAAACTGTTCTGACCTGTTCCCTGCTCTAGTCCCATCGGCCTGCACCCGGAAAAGAGTCTTTCATACTATCCACCCCTCCCGCCCCCCAATCCATGTAGCTGTCCAAGTGGCTACAGAATGTTGCAATTGAACCTACGTTCTCCACTTCCCCAGACAACTCATTCCACACTCACACCGACATCTGAGTGAACTTCCCTCTCCTCTGACCCTTAAGTATTTCATCTTTTACCCTTAACCTATGATCTCCTCTAGAGTCATCCAACCTGAAGTGGTAAAGCCTCTTTTGGGCAAGACCCAACCTATTGAATATTACCCTATAACGCAGATCCCAAAGTCCTGGGAACATCATTAAAATTTTCTCTGCAATCTTTCAAATTATTCACATATTTCCTGTAGTTTGTTGATCAGAACGACAAACAATAGAAGTTTGTCCTCACTGACGTCACATTCAACTCCAATATAACGTCACAATTCTTGTACTCAGTAGTTTGATTTATGAAGGCCAAGGTGTCGAAAGCTTTTTTGTGACCCTGTCTCGGGATTATGGGACTGTATTCCCAGATCTCTCTGTTCCCCCGCACGCCACAATTCACTACCGTTTACTGTGTAATTCCTACCGGGCTTGGAGCTCCCAAAGCGCAACACCTTACACTTTCCTGCATTGAATCACATCTGCAAAGTTTTCAGCCCATTTTCCAGTGGCTCCACTCATGCTGGTCGGCACAACTTTGTGGGCCGAGTGGCCGGTTCCTGTGCTGCACAGTGCTATGGTCAATGTTGGACGTTTAGGACTGAGCACAATACTCTAAATGTATTCTAACCATAGTTTTGTAGACCTGCAACATTATGTCACGGAATTTGGTTTGGCTCTAGAGGTAGTACCGAGGAATAGATTATAGTGATGACGGGGTTAAGCCTATGTGTCTCCTGGGAGTAAACTGACTGTACTTCAGAAGAAGGAGAGGGTATCGGACTGAAATGAACCAAGTAATGAAAGAGAGATGGGTAAATCAGAGGCAGGGAAATCATTACCACTGGCGGGTGAGACTACACTTGGGGATCACAGACTCAAGATTCGGGAATTAGATTTAGGACGGAGATGAGGGGGAAGTACATTTCCCATAAGGTGGTGAACCTGTTGACTCCTCTGCAGTTGAAGCTACTTCAGTAAACACCCACTCAGTGGCCGGGTTGTCAGGTACAGGACTGGAAGCCGGTGCCGCCTTTTGCCGCTGCAGCCCATCCACTACAAGGCTCGACGTGTTGTGTGTTCACGGATGCTCTTCCGCACGCCGCTGTGGCAACGTGTGGTTATTTGATTCACTGATGTGCGTGAAAATCCCAGAAGATTAGTCGCTTGGGAAATTCTCAAACCATTCCGTCTGTCAGCAATAATTATCCCATGTTCAACGTCAGTTCTATCACATTTCTTCCTTTGTCTGACGTTTGGACTCAACAGGGACTGAACCTCGTCATCATATCTGCACAATGTTTATGTGTTGAGACGCTGCCGCATGATTGGCTGATTCGCTATTTGCATCAACGCACAGGTATACAGGTGTACCAAATGCTGCGTGTAGTTCAGACACGGGCAGGTTTCCGCACAGCAGGGAATTTATGAGTGCAGGGTGAAAGGCAGATAGTGTCACTGTGGTCACCGGCAAGGCTTGCGACAGGTCTGGAGAAATGGCGGACTCTGTCACGGTGAGCGGTGACGACTCAACACAGGAGCGGGGGAAAGAGATAGATTCCTCCACAGAGACATAAACAACAGGTTGGACAAAGGAATACAAAACACTAAGCGGCAACGCGAGGAAAATAATTCTCCCAAACACAAGGACCCCGCTGCAGCGCAGAACGAGAGTCTTTTTTTTAAATAATCGAGGAACGTGGGAAACCCGTTCAGATGTTCAAAAATGATTCAATGTTCGTTGAGAGGTGGAAGAAGAGCGAAGCAGAAATGTTGGTAAGAGAGTGTAGAGTCCTGACTCTCTCCAGACGGGGGGAACCAGAAAATGGTGCCCCATGTAGTTTCCCTTCACTGCGAGTCTCCACAAAGCGGAACAAACAATTCAAGTTGGAAGATATCGACCTCTTGAGCGGGGGGGGGGGGGGGTGAGATGCTGGAATTCCTTCGCTACCACTCCTACACTTACACTACTTCCCATATCCACCACCCGGCTCCACAACACCACCCCACCCCCCCCTCATATCCGGCACCCCTACCACCCCTACGCCGCAAACCGTCTCTGTGAACTCCTCTCTCCCGTTTACAGTTCGGAGCCTCCGTCACCCCTCCACCCGCGACACACTTTATCGTGTCTGTCGCATCCTCTCATCCCTACAAGCCCACCGCCGTCTCCGTCATCCCCATCCTCCCCTCCGCCCACACTGTTTCCGACCACCCCTCACTCCCCTATACAGTTCCCGCTCTCCGTCATCCCCTCCCCTCCCGACACACGTCAGCGCGTCCGTCACTCCCTCGGTCCCCTGAACCCTTCTCCGGTTTACTCGTCTCTGCGCTGAACCGAGACAACAGTGACGACTGTCTCGTGGCCGTGCACGCTCGTGCACTGTAGTTGTTTGCTCGATATTTTTCTCACTGCACATTTGGTGTTTGACGGTCTTTTTTTTTCTTTGCTTTGCGGAGAGTTTGATATTGTGCAGGAATGTCTGAACGGTGGCCAGTTAGAAGATGTGGCGTTGTTCCTCCGAATTGTTTTGAGCTGTTTTATCAGAGGTCACAATGAAGACTAAAATTATCTGAGTTGAAATGTTGTCCTTCGTCCACTGACGTGCTTTGTAAACTTTTAACAGGGTAGAAAAGTCAAAGGATTTCTGTATGCGAATCTCAAACACAACAGCACGTTAGTCCCGCTGTATCTGTCAGTTCACCAGCGCTTGAATACCGCCGATCCTTGAATGTGGAGATGGAGATGCTGGAGAAGACGGCGCCCCACTCGCTACAAGGAGAGCCCGGTCACGTGTCCATGTCCGTGATCTGATTGGATACATTGCCATGACGTTGATAGCAGTGTGATGTCATTCACTAGCTCTCATTTTGGAAGGGATTCAGTGGGACATCCCAGATACACCAACAGCTTCGCACTGGGAAGCGGCCGCTCACCTGCTCCGTGTGTGCGAAGAGACTCATTCAGTTAACCCACCTTGTGATGCTCCGGTGAGTTCACAATAAATAGAGGCCACATTTCTGTACGGAGTGAGCAAAGAGTTTTACTCAATCATCCCAGCAGCTGCAACACCAGCAACTTCACATCAGGGAGGAAGGTCAAATTAGCTCAGTGTTAAATGTTTAACCATCATGGTGACTGAAGGCAGCTGCAGGTTCATGAGGGATTGTTACTGTCAGAATCTGCAGTTCTTGCGGCTGCTCATCGCACCCAGGACTGAACCCTGGTCACAGAGCATTGGAGGAGTCTGTTCTGCTGATGTTAGCCTTAAACTAGACTGATGTTCAATATTGTGCATCTGTGAAAGATAAATCAGTTCTATATCAAATCCCGTGTCTCACGTCCTTACTGTCTCTACCACACTCACAATGTACACTAGAGAGGCCACTCGGCCCATCTGGTCCCTGCCCATGTTTCTGTTCCATGTCAGCATATCAAAATCTATCCCTGCCATTATCCTCTCACTCTCTCTGTGATAACAGGTTGTAACTGGTCCCCACTCCGTGGGATAGCAGATTTCCCTTGAGTTTCATAGAATCATAGAAATCTACAGCATATTACAGGCCCTCAGGCCCACAGTGTTGTCCCGACCATGAAACTTACTTCAGAACCTGCCTAGAATTTCACTACAGCATAACCCTCAATTTTCCTAAGCTCCATGTACTATCAAAGAGCCTTTTAAAAGACCCTATTGTATCCGCCTCTACCACTGTCGCTGGCTGTGCATTCCACACACTCACCACTATTTATTTAAAAAATTTTTAAAAATTACCTACTTCCAAGTGCCTTAAACCTATGCCCCCTCATGTTAGCCGTTTCAGCCCTGGGAAAAGCTTCTGACTACCCACACGACGAATGCCTATCATTATCTTATACACCTGCATGATTTTCCCCAGGCTGAATAAGACGATGAGCTCACTGTTGTTTTGACGTTCCCCGGGGCTCTGGATAAAGTTGGTTAAACTCCTTCTTCCCTGTTCTTTTCAACGTTTGGGGTCATTTTCACTAATTTCAAAGGACTGTGCTTCAGACAGCTGGGTTGTTGCAATGCACCTCTAAAGTCTGACAGCAAACTAGCGAGTGAATCTTCGATGGAGCAGAGTCAGAAACCAAAGAGTTGTCAGTCTGAGTCAGGGCGTTGGGGCTCCAGAGAACTACGGGGTCTAGAGTTTACGAGGAAGAAGAGGAATGAGACCAACACGATGTGGCAACAAATGAAAGATCAGAAACATTTGGAAACTGGTTGATCGAAAAAAAGGTGGTTAATTTCTGCAAATTACTGGTGGAAATCAACAGATCAGGTAACAAATGTAGAAAGAAAGAAATAGACAATATTTAGGACGAGCTCCTTCAGCGTGCCTAGACTGTGTACTCCTCTGCTTAGTTGCTGCCTGAACTGCAGAGTTCCTCCAGCATTGCGTGTGTGTGTCTCTGTATTTCCAGCAACTGCAGAATCTCTTGTGTTTTATATCTACATTTGTAAGAGTATTGTACTGCGGCATTAGATACACGTTGATATTGAGTACTTTTTTTAATGGGAGCCGCTTTCTGCTTTAAACCAGCTGCTGAATTTTCCATACACACAAAAAAGACTTGAGTTATGGACATGGAACCGGCGCTTGCTGAAACTGCTAATGGCACTGTGATTACCCATAAAACCCTGAGTTACAAATTTCGCCGGCGCTGAAGCCCCGACCGAATGCGCAGGCGTCAAGGTTGTGACCTTCCCGAATGTGACGCATGCGCGCTGTATACAAAAGGCCTCGGATTTCGACTGCAGGTAAGGACTGGTCTCCAGCCGATTCTCTCCGGGCGGGCGGGAATTTCGGGAAAATTGCTGTGACTCCGGACTCCGTGACCCGCAATCCCGGGACAGTCCTGTTCTCTTCCCTCTCTCTCAGCCCCACCATCCGTACACGGGCCCCGGGGAGCTTCCGGCTGATGAGGGAATGGGAACCGATGGGTCTCTCAGACAGAGCTGAGCTCCAGCTGTCTAAATGCAAGGATCGGGAACTCGGAGAAAGGGAACAAAATCTTTTACATCAGCTGTTGAGAAAATCACCTTTGTTCTGCCTCCAGTCACAATCTGCAGAGAGGGCACAGTTTTAAGGTGCTTGGAAGCAGGTACGAAGGAGATCTCAGGATGTTGTGTTCTTTTATACGTACCGTGGGTTACTAATCACAAACCATATTCTGCAGAATTGAACTTTTATTCAACAGCAAAAAAAAAACATGTTTTACACTGCCATGCTTCTCGATCATTCTTCATTTCTGTGCATGCTAGGAACTCTGTCCAGTCACGTCCTGACACGTGATATCACCACAAGAGGTAAGTTTTTTACACAGAGTGGTGAGTGCGTGGAATGGGCTGCCGGCCACTGTGATGATGCTGGATACAATAGGGTCTTAAGAGGCTCCTGGATAGGTACATGGTGCATAGAAAAATAGAGGGCTATGGGGAACTCTAGGGAATTTCTAAAGTAAGTAATGTTCGGCACAGCATTATGGGCTGAAGGGCCTGTATTGTATTGTATAAATGGGGAAGTCACTTACCCATGACCTCTGGTTGTCATCCCACCCAACATCAGTTGAAAAAAACTGCTTGCATTTACCCTACCTATACCTTCCTACTTCTGTATACTTCCAACAAATCCTCAAAGCAATGTATAATTTCCTTGTTTATGCTTGGAGCCTTTTTTAGATGTATAAGATGATGAGGGGCATTAATCGTGTGGATAGCCAGAGGTTTTTTCCAGGGCTGAAATGGCTAACACGAGGGGCATAGTTTTAAGGTGCTTGGAAATATGTACCGAGGGGATGTCAGTGGTAAGTTTTTTTTACACAGAGAGTGGTGGTTGTGTGGAATGCACTGCCAGCAGTGGTGGTTGAGGCAGATACAAGAGGGTCTTTTAACAGCCTCTTAGATAGGTACATGGAACTTAGAAAAATAGAGGTCTATGTGCTAGGGAAATTCTAGGCAGTTTCCAGTGTAAGTTTCATGGTTGGCACAACATTGTGGGCTGAATGGCCTGGAATATGCTGTAGATTTCTATGTTCTATATTGAACAGCGAAATAACTTTGGCTATCTCACAATCATCTGATAACTCCTCTGTCACTAAGGATGATTTAGTTATCTATGCTAGGGCCCTGACAATTTCTGCACTTGACTCCAGTAGGGTCTGAGGGAGCACCTTGTCATGCCCTGGAGATTTATCCACCCTAATCTGCCTCAGGATAGCAAACACCTCCTCTTCTTTAATCTATACAGGGTCCATGATTTTAATGCTGCTTTTCCACACTCTCATTGACCCTGTGTCCATCTCCAGAGTAAATGAATTGGAAAAAAAATATTTGAGATCTCCCCCATCTGCTTTGGTTCCAGACATGGATTGCCATTCCGGTCTTCCAGAGGACCAATTTTGTGCCTTGCAATCCTTTTGTTTTTCATCTATCTCCAGAATCCCCGAGGATTATCCTTTATCTTTTTGCGAGGGGAATCTCATGCTTTCTTTTAGCCATCCTGATTTATTTCTTCTGTGTTATCTTGCATTTCTTATACTCCATAAGAACCTACCTGCCTATCCCTGTTCTGCAACTCCATTTTGTGCTTCACCAGGGTCTCAATATCTCTTGCAAACCAAGGTTCCATACAGTTTCTATCTTTACCTTTTATTCTGACAAGCACATACCCGTTTTGTATTTTGAGAACTTTGCTTTGAAGACCTCAAATTACCAAGCACGCCTTTGCAATAAAGAGCCTGCCCCAGTCCACAGTTGCCAGATCCTTGTGTCATAATTCCAGATGTTGATCCAAGCCCTGATCACATCTGCCTTTCCTACGATGCTCCTTGTATTGAAATATACAGGGCTCAGCATATTCACTGCACCATGCTCAACTTTTTCATTCCTGAATTTGTCTGAGATCTGAACAACATCTGTCTCCACAACCCCTCCCCTCTCTGTTCTGTTATTCAGGCTCCCATTGCCCCTGCAGCTTTAGTTTAACCCTCTCCTACCCCCACCTCGCACCATGCAGCTCTATCACCCCTTTGGCTTTCACCTCCCAGACCAATAAAAAGGAGGTACATACCAGGTACAGGCAGATTGGAACAAATGGGTAATTATGAGATACAGGAAATTCAAGTGAACACTTATGAAAGACAGAAGGCATGAGGTTGCCCCAGCAGACAAGGTGAAGGAGAATCCTCATGGATTCTGCAGATATGTTAAGAGTGAAAAGATTGCAAGGGAAAAAATTAATCCTCTGCAAGATCAGAACAGTAATCCATATGAGGAGACAAAATAGATGGGGGAGATCTTTTCTGCATTCGTATTTACTCTGGAGATGGACACAGAGTCTATAGCAGTGAGGCAAAGCAGTATCAACTTCATGGACCCTGTACAGATTACAGAGGTGGAGGTGTTTGCTATCTTAAGGCAAATTAGCGTGGATAAATCCCCAGGGCCTGACAAGTTGTTCCCTGGGACCCTGCGGAAGACAAGTGCAGAAATTGTTGGGGCCCAAGCACAGATATTTAAGTCATCCTTAGTGACAGGTGAGGTACTGGAGGATTGGAGGACAGCCGATGTTGTTCTGCTGTTCAAGAAGGGCTCTAAAAATAAACTAAGAAATTGTACATTGGTGAGCCTGACATCAGCAGTGGGAAAGTTACTGGAACGTGTGTGCAGGAACCAGATATTTTCTGTAGGTACTTGGATAGATGTGGATTGATTAAGGATAGGCAGCATGGCTTTGTGCACGGTAGGTAATGTCCAACCAATCTTACAGAATCTCTCGAGGAAGTTATCAGAAAAGTGGATGAAGGCAAGGCAGTGGATGTTGTCCACATGGACTTTAGCAAGGCACTTGACAAAGTCTCATATGGGAGGTTGGTCAAGAAGGTTCAGTCGCTCAGCATTCAAGATGAGATAGTAAATTGGATGAGACACTGTCTTTGGGAGAAACCAGAGTGTGGTAGCAGATGGTTGCCTCTCTGACTGGAGGCCTGTGACTAGTGGTGTGCCACAGGGATCAGTGCTGGATCTGTTGTTGTTTGTCATCTATATCAGTAATCTGGATGATAGTGTGGTTAACTGGATCAGCAAATTTGTGGCTGACACCAAGATTGGTGGTGTAGTGAACAGCGAGGAAGAATATCATGACGTGCAGTGCGATCTGGACCAACTGGGAAAATGGTTTGAGAAATGGAAAATGGAACATAATGCAGACAAGTGTGAGGTGTTGCACTTTGGTAGGACCTACCAAGGTAGGTCTTTCACAGTGACTGGTCGGGCACTGAGGAGTGTTGTAGAAGAAAGGGATCTGGGAATACAAGTCCTTAATTCACTGATGTTGGGGAAGTACAGAATCAGAGGCCACAATTTGAGAATAAAGGGTAGGCCACTTAGAACAGAGTTGAGGAAAAACTTTTTCACCCAGAGGGTTGTGGGTCAGTGAAATGCTCTGCCTCGAGGCCAATTCTCTGGATGCTTTCAAGAAAGAGATAGAGCTCTTAATGATAGCGGAGTCAAGGGATATTGGGAGAAGGCAGGAACGGGGTATTGATTGTGGATGATCCCTCACCTATTGTCGATTGTCTATTGAAGGTGGTGTCATAGATGGGATGGAAAGAAAGATTTTGGCCCATTGGCCTTCATGAACCAAAGTACTGACAACAATAGATGGACGTTATGTTGACTTGTAGAAGACATTTGTGAGGCCTACTTTGGAGTATTGTGTACAGTTTTGGTCACCTACCTACAAGAAAGTTGTAAAAGAGGTTGAAGGAGTTCAGAGAAAATTCACAAGGATGTCGCCAGGTCTGGAGGACTTGGGTTGTTAGGAAAGATTGAACAGGTCAGGAATTTTCCTTGGAATGTGGAAGACTGAGGGGAGATTTGATTGTGATAGAGAGGCATAGATAGGGTAAAAGCAAGCTGACTTTCTCCACTGAGATGGGGTGGGACTACAACCAGAGACCATGGGTTAAGGGTGAAAGGTAAAACGTTAAGGGGAACATGAGGGGAAACTTCTTCACACAGACGGTCATCCAGGTGTGGAATGAGCAGCCAGCACAAGTGGTGCAAGCAAGCTCAATTTCAACATTTAAGAGGTTTGCTTAGGTACCTGGATGGTAGGGGTACGGGAGTGGGCAGTTTAGATAGTTCAGCACAAACAAAAGGGCCTGTTTCTGTGTTGTCCTTTTCTGTGACTGTGACAAGAACCTGAAATAATACAAAAATTCACTAAGTCCTTTTCACAGCTGTGTGGACCAACCATTCATCTCAGCAGGAATTTTTTATATGGCATTAAAACTTAAAACTGTGGCACTTTAAGTTAATAATACATAAAAGAAAATCCTCGCTGCACGTCAAGAAAGACAATTTGCGTGAGACTGTTTCAGTTACTGTGGGGCCAGGCACCCATGCTGCTCAGCAGGAACAGGGAATAATAACAATGGAGAGAGTCAAACTGAGCCAAGTCACAAATTGGAGACGGCAGAAATGCCCCATTCTTATAGAGACAGGAAGAGCATCAGGGAATTGATGGTCATTCCAGATATCAGCACTGTGCCCAGTCAGAAGATGATTTATCTCTCCAACTTGGGTTGAACCTCACTGTAACAGTGTGATACCAGATCACACCTCGACAACTCAAGTAATCTCATCTGAAATGTTGTCCTACATCCATTGATGGATTTTGTAAATCTTTTTACAGGTTAAAAATAAGAAGGAATTTGTCTCCAGGAATCTCAAACACGGCACACCAGTTTTGCTGTCTCTGTCTAGATATTTAAGAAGTGGAGCAAGGGATTCAATTGACCATCCTTCCTGGTCAGACTGTGGGGAGGGATTCACTCGGTCATCTCAATTGAAGGTACATCAGCAAGTTCACACTGGGCAAGGTCATTCAACTATTCAGTGTGTGAGAAAGGATTCTGTCGGTCTTCCCACCTGTGGACACACCAGTCAGTTCACTCTGGGCAGAGGCTGGTCATCTGCTGAATTTGTGGGGAAGGATTTACTCGGTTATCTGACCTAATGGCTCACCAGCAAGTTCACACCAGGGAGCGGCCGTTCACCTGTTCAGTCTGTGGGAAAGGATTCACATTGTCATCTCACCTACTGACACACCAGCGAATTCACACTGGGAAGAAGCCATTCACCTGCTCAGACTGTGGGAAGAGATTCACTTGGTCATCCGACCTACAGAGGCACCATCGAGTTCACACTGGGGAGAAGCCGTTCGCTTGCTCAGTCTGTGGGAAGAGATTCACTGAGTCATCCAACCTACTGGTACATCAGCGAGTTCACACTGGAGAGAAGCCATTCACCTGCTCAGTCTGCGGGAAGGGATTCACTCAGTCATCCAACCTACAGAGTCATCAGCGAGTTCACACTGGGGAGAAGCCGTTCACCTGCTCAGTCTGTGGGAAGGGATTCACACTGTCATCCACCCTGCAGAGTCATCAGCGAGTTCACACTGGGGAGAAGCCGTTCACCTGCTCAGACTGCGGGAAGGGATTCACTCGGTCATCCCACCTACACAGTCATCAGCAAGTTCACACTGGGGAAAAGCCGTTCACCTGCTCAGATTGTGGGAAAGGATTCACTCAGTCATCCCAACTACTGGCACACCGGTCAGTTCACACTGGGGAGTGGCCATTCACCTGCTCAGTCTGTGAGAAGAGATTCACTCACTCTTCCACCCTACAGAGACACCAGCGAGTCCACACTGGAGAGAAGCCGTTCACCTGCTCAGAATGTGGGAAGAGATTCACTGAGTCATCTCACCTACAGAGTCATCAGCGAGTTCACACTGGGGAGAAGCCATTCACCTGCTCAGTCTGTGGGAAGAGATTCACTTGGTCATCCGACCTACAGATTCATCAGCGAGTTCACACTGGGGAGAAGCCATTCACCTGCTCAGAATGTGGGAACAGATTCGCTCGATCATCTACCCTACAGAGACACCAGCGAATTCACACTGGGGAGAAGCCGTTCACCTGCTCAGTCTGTGGGAAGGGATTCACTCAGTCATCTAACCTACAGAGTCATCAGCGAGTTCACACTGGGGAGAAGCCGTTCACCTGCTCAGAATGTGGGCAAGGATTCACTCAGTCATCCAAGCTACTGGCACACCAGCGATTTCACACTGGGGAGTGGCCATTGTTCTGAATCCCTAGATTTCGTTTGCTGTGGACTGTCATTTTGAGAGAGAGAGAGAGAGAGAGAGATTAAGAAGACGAATCAGTCTGACTTGCATCTTGTTTACATCGCTCACAGCTTGTTTAGTTTTAACCGAGGACACAGACACTCAGAGTCAGACAGAGATGAAGGAGGAAAAATGGAAGGATCGGAACAAGGGAACCAGTGGCCAAGGGTCACTGTTTCGAACTTTCCTATGCCCACAAGGGTGGGTTAATTATCGATTCAGCATACGTTGAATATGTGGTTGTCACCTCGTTTGATCCATAGGAGTGGATCAGATTTGGGGTATCCTGTGAAGACCACTTATGTGTTAACCCTTGCCTGGGTGTGGTGTGGAAATTCACTTGAAGGCGATACCCCTTGTGAAAAGTCACTTTTGGTGATAATTTGTATGTGGATTTGGAACGACGACAGATAAAATCTACAGCGACTGTTCTCTCGTTTTACCACCATGGATGCTGTGGAATTCAACGTTATTGCCTTCTCTCGACATTTACCCTGGATTACAAATATCTCTCTCTCCTCAACTATTCTGTGGTTGAACTGAACTTTCATAGTTTACCATCTCAAGACTCCAAGCCTTGTTTCCCCTGAGCTCAATAGTTTGGGAGTTATATTTACCCACATATATACACATAACACTGTTAACTTTTGTTTAGGACTCATTTCTAAAGCGTTACAGGGACAAAATTGGGGCCTGCATCCGATATAGGAAAAGATTTGGAGGCCTATTGATTAATTACCGATTTCATTGGAGAAATCCCTTTTGATTTATTTGTGTGTGGAAAATCAGCAGCAATGGATGTTGATAGATTTCTGGAAGCGCCAACCTCTGAGGCATTAAAGGACACCAGAAGGATTGAGTTGTTGAGTATTGCTAAAAGATTAAAACTTGCTAAGGTGAAATCGACAATGAGGAGGTCCCAGATGCAGAGGATAATAGCTGAGTATTATGTATCTGAGGGTGTGTTTAAAGTGGAGGAGTTGGAGGTGTTTCCTGAAAGTAAACCTAGTGAGCTTGGGCTCCCGTACAAGTTAGCAAAATTAAAGATGGAGGCTGTGGAAAGGCAGAGGCAGGTTGAGGCTGGAGAGGCAGGAAAACAGAGAGAAGAGGCAGAAAAACTGGAAGGAAGCAGAAAGACAGAGGCTGTTTGAACTGGAAAAGATAGAGAGATTGCAGCAAAGGGGTCTAGCGTTAGACTCTGGTGATAAGTTTGAGGCCAGTCGGGAAGTTAAATTGGTGCCTCCATTTGACGAGGCAGAGGTTGATAAATACTTTCAGCATTTTGAGAAGGTTGCTCAGGGTTTAAAATGGCCAAAAGAGGGTTGACCTATTCTCTTACAAAGAGTAATTAAGGGGAATGCTCAGCAAGTCTATTCTGCTTTGACAGTTGATGAAGCAGCTGATTATGACATGGTGAAACAGGCTGTGCTCAAAGCTTATGAGTTTGTCCCAGAAGCATACAGGCAAAAGTTTAGAAATTTGAGGAAATCTGTGAACCGGACTTGTATGGAATTTGCTTATGAGAAGTTTGTGTGTTTTGACCGCTGGTGCACTTATAAAAATGTAAATGATGATTTTAACAGCTTGAAAGAGTTGGTTTTAATTGAAGAATTCAAAATGTGCATCCCTGATGACATAAAGATGTAATTAAATGAAAAGGATGCTGCCACTTTGCAGGAGTCTGCTAGATTAGCAGATAAGTTTGCTTTAACTCAAAAGGTTAAGTTCACCCAGAATAAGAGCTTCCAAAAGAGTAGCAGGGATAACCAGGGTAAACCAGAAATTAAAGCTGGGACTAGTGACGAGACTAAGGATGAAGGGAAGCAGTTGAAGGAGAAATATTCTGGTCTTCCTTGTTACTATTGTAAGAAAGCTGGTCATATGATGGCTAATTGTTCTGTCCTGAAGAAGAAAAAGGAAAAGGAGGCAGTCCCACATGCCTGTGATCAGTATGTTGAAGCACCTATAAACCCACAGGGTTCTGAACTTTCTGCTGAGGCTCAGTTAAGGACTGAGAGGTCTGACTGAATCAAGAAGGTATTCCATCATTTTATGTCAGATGGGTTTGTATTAGTAATGGAAGGGTCAACACCAGTACCAGTGAAAATTCTTCGAGATACTGGGACTTCTCAGTCACTTATATTAGTTCGGTGATGAGACTGACACTGGTGAGGTAAATCTTATTAAAGGCATTGGGGGCAGCATTGTTTCTGTGCCATTGCACAAGGTAACTTTACAGTCAGGGTTTGTTTCAGGACCTGTTAAGATTGGATTATGCTCCAGTTTACCAGTGGAAGATGTTACTTTGCTGTCAGGGAATGACCTGGCAGATGGTAAAGTTGTTCCTGCAGTGTAGTTGACAACTAAGCCAACCACTGATGACCCACAGATGGATTTTAACATTTATCGCAGTAACTCGAAGTATGGCTAAAAAGTCTGCCAATGCAGACAGTTCTGTGCAGCATGATTCTAATACCCATGATAGCCAAAATCAGGTTGACCAGGATTCAGGTTATGATGACTTGTCAGGGACCTTTCAGCCTTCATTGTTTCAACAGGATTCAGGTAGTAAGTCTGGTGAGAAAGATTTATCCCTGTCTAGGAAGGAATTTATAGCAGAACAGAACCGAGACCCTGAGATTGAAGCTTTATAAGAAACATCTCTCTCAGATGATGAGATTAAGAAAATATCAGTAGGGTATTATCTCAAGGATGGAGTGTTAATGAGGAAGTGGAGGCCACCTGCTATACCTGCGAGTGAGGAATGGGCAATTGTTCACCAAATTGTAGTTCCTAAAGTTCATAGGACTGAAATTTTAACTTTGGCCCACAGTCTGCCCTTAGGTGGCCATTATGGAGTGAATAAAACTGTAAACAGGATTATAAAGGAATTTTACTGGCCTAATTTGAGGAAAGATGTTGTGACCTTTTGCAGAACCTGTCACACTTGTCAAGTTGTGGGTAAACCTAATCAGGTTACCCCAGTGGCCCCACTCCGGCCTATACCTGCATTCGGAGAACCCTGTTCCAAAGTTATAGTGGATTATGTTGGCCCATTGCCAAAGACTAAAGCTGTCCATCAGTATTTGCTAACTATTATGTGTACTGCATCCAGATTCTCAGAGGCAATACCTCTCAGAAATATTAAAGCTAAAACTGGCGAAGGCTCTAACAAGTTTTTTACTTTATTTGGTTTGCCTTAAGAAATCCAGTCTGATCAAGGAAGTAATTTTACATCTGGATTATTCCAGCAGCTAGTTTATGAACTGGGAGCGACACAAATTACATCGTCTGTGTACCATCTGGAATCACAAGGGGCTTTAGAAAGATTTAATTCTACTGTCAAAACAATGATTAAGACATACTGTGTTGAAAATGGAAAAGACTGGGATGAAGGAATACATTTGCTTTTGTTCACGGTAAAGGCTGATTTATACTTGTGCGTTCGGGATACGCCATATCCTACACCGTAGGCCCGATTTAATTTTTGCGTAGCCCTACGCCGCAGCAAGCATGCGTAGTTGTGTCTGCATCGCTATGCACTTCACCACCAAAATGCAAGTTGGCGGTGGGGTTTCTCTGACACTGTTGAGCTTCTTCGTGAGAGACATGGACGAGGAAATGCATTTCAAATATTTTCGGATGTCGGCAGGTAGATTTGACGATTTGGTTCATTGTCTCCAACCATTTATTTCGCATCAGTGTACAGACATGGCAGAGAAAAGCAACCAGAAATGCGATGCTACCAAGCGGACCAATCACAGTTGTTGCGGTCTGCATCGCCGCAATGCGTGAGTTACCTTTTAGAGGAGGTGCACGTCACCCAACAGCGTAGGGTACAGCGAGGGTACGGCGTAGGGTACATGGTGCCTATGGCGTACACTTGATGCACAAGTATAAATCAGGCTTAAGAGAGTTGGTACAGGAGTCACTGGGCTTTAGTCCATTTGAACTTGTATTTGGTCATAGAGTGAGGGGACCTTTGACCTTGTTAAAGGAACAGTGGATTGATGGGGATGTATATGTTAACTTGTTAGACTATGTTTTGAAGTTCAAAAATAAACTACACCAGGCCTGTAGTCTAGTGAGACAAAACTTAAAGATTTCTCAAAACAAAGTGAGGTGGGGTTGGTTTGTTAAGCGGACCAAAACAAAAGAAAATACTAGGTGGGGGATAATGTGCTTGCCTTATCTCCAATGTTGATGATTCTACTTCAAGTGAAATTCAATGGACTGTATGAAATAGTCTCTCAAATTAATGATGTGAATTATGTTATTAAAACACACGACTGACGTAAACTAACACAGGTGGTACACATCAATATGACAAAGCCTTATTCTGCCAAGCAGGCACCATCGGTGAGTGTTGTCAAACATATCAATCTGGCAACCCTGAGAATGAAACAATTGACTCGTCTGAGACTTTTCACAAGCCAAACATGGTCCCAGTTAGGCTAACGAACTCGGTTGTTCTCGAAAACATTGACAACAAGTTGGCTCATCTGCAGCCAAAGCAACAACAACAGCTGAAGGAATTAATTCTGAATTTTAAAGATTTATTTCCTGATGCTCCCAAGCAAACCACGGTCGCAGTACATGACGTAGATATTGGTCAAGCCAAACCAATTAAACAACACCAATATCACATGAACGTAGAAAAGTGTAAATTGGCTGAGCGAGAAATTGAATATATGCTGGAAAATAGTATTATTAGGCCTTCAACATCAGATTGGAGCTCACCCTGCGTTATTGTGCCCAAACCTGATGGTAGTGTTAGATTTTGCACTGATTATAGGAAGGTAAATGCAGTAACAAAAACAGATGCCTATCCTATCCCTAGGGTGGATGATTGCATTGATAAGGTTGGAAAAGGTAATTTCTTACAAAGATTGATCTGTTGAAAGGGTATTGGTGTGTTCCATTGACGGACTGAGGTAGAGAAATTTCTGCATTTGTGACACCTTCTGGGTTGTATGAATACAATGTTTTGCCATTTGGAATGAAATATGCTCCAGGAACATTCCGGAGAATGATTGATCCTGTAATTCAAGGGTTAGGACACACAGATGCCTATATTGATGACTTAGTCACAGGGAGTGACACTTGGGAAGAGCATATCTCTGTAGTAGAAAAGCTGTTTGACAGGCTTTCCAGGGCCAACCTTACGGCTGACTTAGCTAAGAGTGAATTTGGCCATGCCACCGTGATCTGTCTTGGCTGTGTTGTAGGTCAAGGCAAGTTGGCTCCTGTGCAGGCAAAATCCAGGCAATTTCTGAAGTTCCTATTCCGACTGTGTGACGAAGGCCCGTCACTGATTACAGACATCTCATGGCACACTCAGTAAGACACTCAAAGGGTAATCCACACACGTTATTTCACTCTGTTATTGTGGTGAGTGCAGGCATCACAATAAATCAACAGTCACAATTTTACACTCATCCCCAGCAGTAATAGGTATGAAAAAAAGAAACACACTATGTCACAGTTTTATTATCTCAGGTCAATTTATTCATATTCATCTTTCCAATAAGTGTTTTGCCGAAGTGTCATGATAATCTGACGTCTCTCTCCTCCACAGTCACTGGGTCTGAAACAGAGCTGCTGCATAGAGCTGTCTTATATAGAGGCAGCAGCAACCTGCACAGGTGTGCCGATGGTGGAGGATACCATCTTTACCTGGGACAAGGGTTATGTTACCTAATTACTCATCTTGTGGTAAAGTTTTGGGGTTTATACAAGTTACTGAACTAGGAAATGGTGAATCCTGTGATGAAGTATATGTGTTTATTGTGAGAACTGGTGGTAGAGTTTCAGATTGTGTGAAATGGAAGATAATTGAGTTAATTAGCTTTTGGTTAGTCTAGGGGGATTGGCTTAGCAGTTGTAAGGCTCGGGTTACCAAGCCTTTGGGTTTTTTTTTGGTTTAGTCTGAGGGCGGCTGTTAACCAGACAGGTGACAATAGCAAGCTGAATATATATTAAAAAAAATCTTCTTGTTTTGATGTGGACATCCAAGTTTTTGTTCTTCCACTATTTTTGTAAATTAAAGCACCTCAATCTATTTTTGCCACTCAAGCCATCTTGTTATTTTTCTTAGACAGTTGACCTACAGTTTTTGTGACAGACTGGTAAGAAGGCTCTTGGAAGGTTTCTGGGAATGGTTGGATATTATCGTAAATTCAGTAAAAACTTTGCTGATATCGCTCTTCCTCTGACTAATCCCCTGAAGAAGGGTGAAAAGTTTGTTTGGACTGAGCCTTGTCAGGAAGCATTTGATCAATTGGAAGTTATTATTTGGGATTTGGCCAATCAATGTAGTGTCGTCAGCAAATTTAATTAACAGATTGGAGCTGTGGGTGGCGACACAAGTTATGGGTGCACAGAGAGTAAAGGAGGGGGCCAAGGAGACAACCCAGCAGGGCATGTGTGCTGAGGGTCAGAGAGACAGAGGTGAGGGAGCCCACTCTTACCACCTGCCGGAGATCTGACAGGAAGTGCAGGATCCAGCTGCACAAGGCAGGGTGAAGGCCGAGGTCTCTGAGCTTCTTGTCGATACTTCACGCCTTCGTATGGCTAAAGCTCTGCCCATGACTGCAAGGAACTGCAGAGAACTTTGGTCTCATCTGGAAACATCATAGAAACAAGCCTCCCCTCTATGGACTCTTCCTACACTTCCCCTGCCTCGGGAAAGCAGGCCGTGTACTCAAAGATGCCCACAACTTTGGACATTATTGCTGCAAACCCAATCCCCCATCGGGGAAGAGATACGAAAGCCTTAAAGTGCGTACCACCAGGCTCATGGACAGCTTCCTGTCTGCGGTTGTCAGCCAAATTAATGGTCTCCAGTCCAATAAAATGGACTCGACCTCACAATGTAACTCGACGTGACCCTGCCCCATATGTCTATCTGCACTGCACTTTCTCTGCAGCCATAATGCTTTGTTACAGTTATTGTTTTGTCGTATATCAGCTCAATGTACTGTTGTAATGTATTGATCTGTGTGGATGGTACGTCAGGCAAGATTTTCACTGTAGCTCAGTCCGTGATAAGAATAAGCAAATTCCCCATTTTAATTGTGTGGAAATATTAGACAGACTGAGCTTCTGCTTTGGAACCACAGAAGGAAACTTAACTGAACTGAGGAACACGAAGAAATAGAAAAGGCTTCAATCTCACATTACGATCTGCGGTAACTGGGATCAGGTGACCGGTGGTGGGTCTCCCAGACCAATTATCAGAATCAGGTTTAATAGCACTGGCAGATATCATGTAATTTGTTGTCTCTGCGGCAGCAATAGAACCTAATTCATAACAATAGATTTTAACCATTGTGATTTAAAATAAGAATATACATATTAAATAGTTAAATTATATAAGTAATACAAAATTAAAAAATGTAATAAACTATTTTAATTGTGTGGAACTATTTGACTGAATGGGTTGTTGCTTTGGAAATTCTGGAGTGAAGCTTAACGAAACTGTACTAAACTCTAACTTAACTTATGAAAAGCTCAGATAAATAGAAAAGGCTAAATTCTCACATAAATGGGTCAGACATTCGGAAACATTGCCTGCCCTTCAGCAGGTAAAAACAGTGGAATGAGGCCTAGTCCCAGGCCTCGGCCCAGTAGTTATGGTCTGAGGTCTGGGACTTGGTGAGAGTAAGCATTCGGCACGGACTAGAAGGGCCGAGATGGCCTGTTTCCATGCTGTAATTGTTATGTGGTAATATGGAAACATGCTGAAAATATTGCAGAATAAAACATTGTCCACCCACAACGAGAGGACGTGACAGATCCGGATCTCACTGACTTGTCTGAACGGGCGAAAGATGAAGCTACACGTACATGTAGAGCAGTGACCGGCAGATGCTGCAGATTTGTGGAAAAACGTGAACAGGAAATGGGATCACATGACTGGTGGAGGGTCTCCCATCTGATCCGGTGACTCTGCTCCTCGCCCCTCACACGCTGCCCGACCCATCCGCTACATTTCCCACATTATTCCATATTCACACCAGATACATTTTTACTTTTTTCCTCCAGATCTTCCCTGTCCCTTACCCTCCAGCCCCAGGTCACAGAGTCACAGGCTCGATTCCCATCCTGGTCCAACACACAATTCAGACCCAAACCTGAAATCTGCAGGTTTCATTTAAATCCCTCCATGTTTATAAACACTCATTTCTATTCACATTCCTCCAGCCTCACTGGACAGGAACACTGAAACATCAAGTGAGAAACAGCAGGAGGTGGCCATTCAGCTCCTCTAAGATGATGGCTGCTCTCCCATCTCAGCCACATGTTTCTGCCCGATCCTCATTTCCTCGATACTTTCGGTCTCCACACATCTGCCGGCCTCTGTTTTATGTGAGGACAATCACTGAGTCTTCACCGGCCTCTGTGGTGGGGATTTACAGGCATTCACCACCCTCGGAATGGAGACATTTCCCCTCATCTCAGTCCCGGACAGACCAGCCCCTTTTTCAGAGACTGGGATCCCTGGTTCAGCCGGTAATGATGTTGTGCATTTCAATGTGTTCACCTCTCAGTCCTCGATTCTCTAAATGAAAGGGTTATTGCATTTGATCTTTCTTCATATGATGACCCCACCACTCCAGGGATCAGTCTGGTGAATCTTCATTGCACTCTCTATAACAAATACTCTCTAACCTCTTTGTTAATCCTCTATGGAATTAATTTCCATCTTCTGCAGCCCCGTGTTGCCCCAACCACTCACCTCCCACCCCCGTCACTATTTCCACCTTCCCACCTCCCCCTCACCTGGATCCACCTCTCACTCCCCAGCTCTTGCCCCATCCCCACCCCTCACCTCTTTTCTCGGACTATTTCCCGTCCACTCTCAGTCCAGAGGGAGGGTCTCGGCCCGAAATGTTGACGGTCCATTTCCCTCCACAGATGCTGCCCGACCCACTGAGTTCCTCCGGCAGTTTGTTCTTTGGTCTGTGTGACCCGTGCTAGTGTGGGGAGCGGGATTTTACACCATATTCCCGGTACAGTCTCAACAAAACACAAATAATTGTCACTTTGCCCGGACCATTGGCCCCGCTTGCAGGGCAACAGTCTGCCGGTGTTTGCCCCCCAATGTGGTGAATCGCCACCACCGTGGGCTCAGACATTTCCACAGATGAGCCCCTCCTGTCCCCACCGGGACAAACATCCTGTCCGCCCCCTCTCTCACCGTCTTCATCCTCTCCCTCCCCGGGGAACCGGCATCAAACCGACGGGCCGAGCGGTCTCCTCCTACCTCTCAGCGACACATCAGACTCCGGCCGCAGGAGACGCTTCACAAACGCCCCAACTTCCCTCGGAGGGAAATGGAAATAAATCAGAAAGCGGACATTTACTTTGACGGTTGTCCCGCCGTGACGGAAAGTTCGGGAGACGGTGTCAGCGGGGGTAACGCCCTCTCGGCTGGTCCGCCTTCGCTATTGGCTGGAAGCAGAGATTGACATCGCTTCCCACCAATGGGAATAGCGCAGCGCGTGACTCCTCTGTTGACAGCGGTGGGGGAGGGGCTGGTCACGTGATTAGTAGCCCAGCCGTTAAACCGACCAAGCTCGAGCTCACCAGCGCGCGGGGCACAAAAGGCCCCGGATGATCGGTTGAGGTGAGAAGGGGTCTCCGGGTTGGGGGTCTCACCGGGCGGCGTTTTCAACACCGACTTCGGGTAGTTGCTGTGACTCCGGACTCCGTGACCCGCAATCCCGGGACAGTCCTGCTCTCTTCCCTCTCTCTCAGCCCCACCATCCGTACACGGGCCCCGGGGAGCTTCCGGCTGATGAGGGAATGGGAACCGATGGGTCTCTCAGACAGAGCTGAGCTCCAGCTGTCTAAATGCAAGGATCGGGAACTCGGAGAAAGGGAACAAAATCTTTTACATCAGCTGTTGTGAAAATCACCTTTGTTCTGCCTCCAGTCACAAACCAGAGAAAATCTGCAGATGCTGGAAATCCGAGCAACACACACAAATTGCTGGAGGAACTCAGCATTAGTACTCTTTTCCATAGATGCTGCCTGGCCTGCTGAGTTCCCCCAGCATTTTGTGTCTGTTGCTTGTTCCACCCCCTCTTGTTCTGGACTTTTCTACCCGTGAGAACATGTTTTGTCCCACTCTCTCTGGGTACATAATGATATCAAACACCTTTGTCCTGGGCAACAAGTAGCTTTCACATCACAAATGTGCCAGACTCCAATGAGACAGACTACTGCCCTTCCCTTCATATTCATTGGCATTGCCATCACTGAGTTCACCACCGTCAGTCACCTGGGGGAGGGTTCAGGGGAAATATTTATATACAATACAGAAACTGGTGTTACCTGTGTGTATTGTGGTGATGCAAAAGTTGCTGGAGAATTTGAAAGTGGGAGGAAGTGGAGTGATAGTTTGAAATCTGACTTTTTAAAGCGTCATTTAGCAAGCAAATCAGATATGGACAATGTGCAAAAGCTCTGGTGAGAAAATACTTCATTCCCCGTTACAGGCCTGCTACATAGGTTGTGTGAGAGTGCAGATGAAGTCGATCGAGCCCAGAGGAGATCAAAGTTCTTACTGACAGTGATTTGCTGGCTGTTAAAATGAATACCTCTCTATCTAAAGTCATAGATATGACATGAAGAGAGGTGAGTTACACCCAAGGTGTAGGACACAAGAAACTGGGTGAGAGTCAGGAAGGGGAATGAGGTTAAATCACCATCGCAGAGTAATCTTGTGTCCATCCCACACAACAACAGGTGGATCCACTTTAGAAACTGTTGGGGGGATTACCTGGCAGAGGAAAGTCAAAGGGGTGATAGGGGATTCATTAGTGAGGGGAACAGAACAAGAGGGGATTAATATCCTAGTGGTAAGGCTCGCTAGTGCTAGTGTGGGGAGAGAGGGTGATGTGGTTAAAATAAGTTGTAGGGGGAAATGGGAACCAGAATGACAGAACAGATAGTGGGGAGGGTGAATTGAATTGAATTGACTTTATTACATACATCCTTCCTGTACGTGAGGAGTAGAAATCTTTACATCTCCGTCTGAATGTACAATGTGTAATTTATAGTTGTTTATAATAAATAGTTTGTACATACGGCAGTCAATATAACATAGAAATGCAATTGTATCAGCATGAATTAATCAGTCTGATGGCCTGGTGGAAGATGATGTCCCGGAGCCTGTTGGTCCTTTTGCTGTTGTACCGTTTCCTGGATGGTAGCAGCAGGAACAGTTTGTGGTTGTGGTGAATTGGGTCCCCAATATCCTTTGGGCCCTTTTTACCCCCCTGTCTCTGTAAATGTCCTGAATAGTGGGAAGTTCACATCTACAGATGTGCTGGGCTGTCCGCACCACTCTCTGCAGGTTCCTGCGATTAAGGGAAGTACAGTTCCCATACCAGGCAGTGATGCAGCCAGTCAGGATGCTCTCAATTGTGTTCCTGTACAAAGTTCTTAGGATTTGGGACCCCATCCCAAGCTTCTTCAGCTGTCTGAGGTGAGCAAGGTGCTGTGTGCTCTTTTCACAACACAGCCGGTATGTACAGACCATGTGAGATCCTCGGTGATGTTTATGCCAAGGATCTTGAAGCTGTTCACCGTCTCAACCCCAGATCCACTGATGCCAATAGGGGTGAGCCTGTCTCCATTCCTCCTGTCGTCCACAATCAGCTCCTTTGTTTTTTTAGATTAGATTAGATTCAACTTTATTGTCAGTGTGCCAAGTACAGATACAAAGCCAATGAAATGCAGTTAGCATCTGACCAGAAATGCAAAGAATAGTGTTATTTACAAAATAACTGAGAATAAAAAGTAAGTACTACAGCACACAAATATAAAAGTACGGAGACAGTACAATACGGATGCAATACTGCTTAGTGCTGTGATGTGAGGTTCAGCAGCATCACAGCCTCAGGGAAGAAGCTCTTCCTGTGCCTGCTGGTGCGGGAGCGGAGGCTCCTGTAGTGCCTAGCAGATGGGAGGAGAGTAAAAAGTCCATGGTTAGGGTGAGATGCATCCTTGATAATGCGTTTCGCCCTTCCCAGGCAGTGTTTATGGTAGATGTTCTCAATGGTGGACAATTAGGTGCTGATAATCCGCTGGGCAGTTTTCACCACACAGTGGAGTGCTTTGTAGTCCGAAATGGGACAATTGCCATACATCTCAGGATTGCTACCTGTGCTAGGTGCCAGTGAGGGTAGGAATAGGATGCTCTGGAGGAGGAACAAGTGGCTGAGGAACTGGTGTAGGGGGCAGGGTTTCAGATTTCAGGATCATTGGGACCTCTTCTGGGGCAGGTGGGACCTGTACAAGAGAGACGGGTTACACTTGAACCACAGGGGGACCAATATCCTTTCAGGGAGGTTTGTTAGTGCTATTGGGGAGGCTTTAAACTAGATTTGCAGGGGAGTGGGAACCAGAGTGCCAGAGCTGACAGTGTGGCTGGGGTGAAAATAAATGATGTTGAAAGTTTAAGCAAATCTGCTGATATAAAGGTTGTGAGTGGTGGTAAAAATCTTCTGAGGTGTATATATTTCAATGCTAGGAGTATTGTGGGGAAGGCGGATAAGTTGAGGGCGTGGATTGACACGTGGAATTATGACGTTGTAGCAATTAGTGAAACTTGGCTGCAGGAGGGGCAGGACTGGCAGCTTAATATTCCAGGGTTCCGATATTTCAAATCTGATCGAGGCAGAGGAATGAAAGGTGGGGGAGTAGCATTGCTTGTTAGGGAAAATATTACAGCAGTGCCCAGGCAGGACAAATTAGAGGGCTTGTCTACTGAGTCCTTATGGGTGGAGCTGAGAAACAGGAAAGGTATAGCCACATTAGTGGGATTGTATTACTGACCACCCAATAGTCAACGAGACTTGGAAGAGCAAATCTGCAGAGAGATAGCAGGCAACTGCAGGAAACATAAAGTTGTGGTGGTAGGGGATTTTAATTTTCCATACATTGATTGGGACTCCCATACTGTTAGGGGTCTAGATGGTTTAGAGTTTGTAAAATGTGTTCAGGAAAGTTTTCTAAATCAATATATAGAGGGACCAACTAGAGGGGATGCAATATTGGATCTCCTGTTAGGAAACGAATTACGGCAAGTGACAGAAGTCTGTGTAGGGGAGCACTTTGGTTCCAGTGATCATAACACCATTAGTTTCAATTTGATCATGGACAAGAATAGATCTGGTCCTAGGGTTGAGGTTCTGAACTGAATGAAGGCCAAATTTGAAGAAATGAGAAAGGATCTAAAAAGTGTGGATTGGGACAGGTTGTTCTCTGGCAAAGATGTGATTGGTAGGTGGGACGCCTTCAAAGGGGAAATTTTGAGAGTGCAGAGTTTGTCTGTTCCTGTCAGGATTAAAGGCAAATTGAATAGGAATAAGGAACCTTGGTTCTCAAGGGATATTGCAACTCTGATAAAGAAGAAGAAGGAGTTGTATGAAATGTATAGGAAACAGGGGGTAAATCAGGTGCTTGAGGAGTATAAGAAGTGCAAGAAAATACTTAAGAAAGAAATCAGGAGGGCTAAAAGGAGACATGAGATTGCCTTGGCAGTCAAAGTGAAGGATAATCCAAAGAGCTTTTACAAGTATATTAAGAGCAAAAGGATTGTAAGGGATAAAATTGGTCCTCTTGAAGATCAGAGTGGTTGGCTTTGTGCGGAACCAAAGGAAATGGGGGAGATCTTAAATAGGTTTTTTGCGTCTGTATTTACTAAGGAAACTGGCATGAAATCTATGGAATTGAGGGAATCAAGTAGTGAGACCATGGAAACTGTACAGATTGAAAAGGAGGAGGTGCTTGCTGTCTTGAGGAAAATTAAAGTGGATAAATCCCCAGGACCTGACAGGGTGTTCCCTCGGACCTTGAAGGAGACTAGTGTTGAAATTGCGGGGGCCCTGGCAGAAATATTTAAAATGTCGCTGTCTGCAGGTGAGGTGCTGGAGGATTGGAGAGTGGCTCATGTTGTTCCGTTGTTTAAAAAAGGATCGAAAAGTTATCCGGGAAATTATAGGCCGGTGAGTTTAACGTCAGTAGTAGGTAAGTTATTGGAGGGAGTACTAAGAGACAGAATCTACAAGCATTTGGATAGACAGGGGCTTATTAGGGAGAGTCAACATGGCTTTGTGCATGGTAAGTCATGTTTGACCAATCTGTTGGAGTTTTTCGAGGAGGTTACCAGGAAAGTGGATGAAGGGAAGGCAGTGGATATTGTCTACATGAACTTCAGTAAGGCCTTTGACAAGGTCCCGCATGGGAGGTTAGTTAGGAAAATTCAGTCACTAGGTATACATGGAGAGGTGGTAAATTGGATTAGACATTGGCTCGATGGAAGAAGCCAGAGAGTGGTGGTAGAGAGTTGCTTCTCTGAGTGGAGGCCTGTGACTACTGGTGTGCCACAGGGATCAGTGCTGGGTCCATTGTTATTTGTCATCTATATCAATGATCTGGATGATAATGTGGTAAATTGGATCAGCAAGTTTGCTGATGATACAAAGACTGGAGGTGTAATAGACAGAGAGGAAGGTTTTCAGAGCCTGCAGAGGGACTTGGACCAGCTGGAAAAATGGACTGAAAAATGGCAGATGGAGTTTAATACTGACAAGTGTGAGGTATTGCATGTTGGAAGGACAAACCAACGTAGAACATACAGGGTTAATGGTAAGGCACTGAGGAGTGCAGTGGAACAGAGGGATCTGGGAATACACATACAAAATTCCCTAAAAGTGTCGTCACAGGTAGATAGGGTCGTAAAGAGAGCTTTTGGTACATTGGCCTATTAATCAAAGTATTGAGTATAAGAACTGGAATGTTATGATGAGGTTGTATAAGGCATTGGTGAGGCTGAATCTGGAGTATTGTGTTCAGTTTTGGTCACCAAATTACAGGAAGGATATAAATAAGGTTGAAAGAGTGCAGAGAAGGTTTACAAGGATGTAGTCGGGACTTGAGAAACTCAGTTACAGAGAAAGGTTGAATAGGTTAGGACTTTATTCCCTGGAGCGTAGAAGAATGAGGGGAGATTTGATAGAGGTATATAAAATTATGATGGGTATAAGATAGAGTGAATGCAAGCAGGCTTTTTCCACTGAGGCAAGGGAAGAAAAAAACCAGAGGACATGGGTTAAGGGTGAGGGGTGAAAGTTTAAAGGGAACATTAGGGGGGGCTTCTTCACACAGAGATTGGTGGGTGTATGGAATGAGCTGTCGGACGAGGTGGTAAATGTGGGTTCTTTTTTTAACATTTATGAATAAATTGGACAGATACATGGATGGGAGGTGTATGGAGGGATATGGTCCGTGCGCAGGTCAGTGGGACTAGGCAGAAAATGGTTTGGCACAGCCAAGAGGGGCCAAAGGGCCTGTTTCTGTGCTGTACTTTCTGTGGTTTCTATGGTTTAACACTGAGATGCAGTTGGTGAGTATGCTCTCAATGGTACAGTGGTAAAAGTCTGTCATATCCTGGGACAGAGGTGAGCTTTATTGATGCTCCGCAGGAAGTAAAGACGCTGTTGCGCCTTTTTGATCAAGATGGAGGAGTTCAGGGACCAGGTGAGATCCTCGAAAATGTGGACACCAAGGAATTTGAAGCTTGATACACGCTCCACTACAGTTCCATTGATGTAGATTGGGAGTGTGGCTCCTAGCATGCCTGAAGTCCACAATGATCTTGGTCTTCTGGGTGTTAAAGGCCAGATCATTGTTGGCACACCACGCAGCCAGGTGCTGGACCTCGTCCCTGTAGGCTGTCTCGTCATCCCCTCTGATCAGGCCAACCACCATGGTGGCCTCTGCGAACTTGATTATGGAGTTAGAACCATGTACAGGAACGCAGTCACAGGTGAAAAGGGAGTACAGAAGAGGGCTCAGCACACAGCCTTGAGGCACGCCGGTGTTCAGGGTGAGAGTGGAGGAGGAGAGGTTGTCTAACTGATTGGGGTCTGTTAGTCAGACAGTCCAAGGTCCAATTGCAGAGGGATGAGCTGATAGCAAGCTGGCCAAGTTTGGTGATCAGCTTGGAGGGGATCACAGTATTGAATGCCGAACTAAAGTCAATGAACAGCATTCTGACGTAAGAGTTGGGGCTGTCCAGGTGGGTCAGGGCAGAGTGAAGTGCCGTGGAGATGGTGTCCTCTGTTGACCTGTTGGTGTGAAAGGCAAATTGATGGGGGTCCAGGGTAGTGGGCAGACAGGATTTCAGATGTGACAGAACCAGTCTCTCAAAGCACTTTGCAATGATGGGGGTGAGTGCAACTGGGCGGAAATCATTCAGGCTCGTGGCAGTGGAATGCTTCGGCACTGGCACGATGGTGGTGATCTTGAAGCTTATGGGGACAAATCCCTGGGCCAGTGACAGATTAAAAATGTCCGTGAAGACCCCGGCCAACTGCCCTGCACAGACTCTGAGCACATGGTCAGGTATTCCATCCGGACCAGCTGCCTTCCGTACATTCACCCTGCTCAGGGTGGCACAAACATCGGAGGTGGAAAGTGAGAGAGACAGTTCACCAGGTGGGAGATCCGCTTTGAGGGTGACCTCCTTGTTCCCTCGATCAAAGCGAGCGTAGAAGTAATTGAGCTCATCAGGGAGGGTAGCAGAGCTGGAAGGGGGCACAGTACCAGGAGGTTTGAAGTCTGTATAACCTGTATGCCATGTACATGGGCCGGGGGTCTGAGGAGTTGAAATGCTCCTCGATTCTCTGTTTGTAAATGTGTTTAGCCTGAGAGATTCCCCTCCTCAGGTTGGCCCTGGCTGAGCTGTGAACCTCCCAGTCTCCAGACCTGAAGGCTGAATCTCTGGCTTTGAGCAGGAGGTGAACCTCTCTGTTCATCCATGGTTTCCAATTGGGGAAAACTTTTATTGTTTTTGTGATGTCTCTCTATCTACACACTTGTTGATGTGCTCAAGGACAGAGTTGGTGTATAAATCAATGTTAGTCTGAGAGTCTGTGGTGGTATGGGCAGCAAACGTGCTCCACTCTGTGTGCTGGAATTGGTGCTGAAGAGCAGAGTCAGCCCCCTCCAGCCAGATCTTAATAGTCTTCATTGTGGGTTTCACATGGTTAATGACCGGGCTATACTTGGGAAGCAGAAACAATGAAAGATGGTCGGACTGTCCCAGATGGGGGAGGGTAGTTAGTTTGAGTGTCAGCCACATTTGTGTACACATGATCTGAGGTTTTATTACACCTGGTGGTGCGTAATACATTTTGGTAAAATCTTGGAAGCACGGTATGTAGGTTACAATGATTAAAGTCCCCAGCGACAGTCAAAGCTCCGTCTGGATGCAATGTCTGCAGCTTGCTAATAGCAGCACTGAGGTCTTTCATGGCTACTTTAGCATTAGCATCCAGTGGAACATAAACTGCGACAGCAATGATGCATGTTTTGTGACAATGAGGGAGAGGTTGTTTTCTTTACACCAGTCGGATGTTGTTCAGACCTCAGGTACAGTCAGCAATCAAATGGTTGAGCATGGAGCGATGAATGTGCTGAGCTGTGTATATCACAATGCAAGAATTGTAGGAAAACCAGATGAGCTCAGGACAGGGAATTCTGATATTGTAGCCATTATTGGGGACTTGGTTGCACCCAACAATCCGAGGGATTTAGAGGAACAAATTTGTAGAGAGATCGCAGACCATGCCAAGAAACAAAAGTTCATTCGGTAAGTGATTTTAACTTTCCATGTATTGACTGGGACTCCCATACTGTAAGAGGACTAGATGGGGTAGAGTTTGTCAAATGTGCCCTTAATCAGTACATAGAATTCCTGATGTAAAAGTGTGCAATAGGCTGATGATCCAGGGCTGGTGACCGAAATTAGTGACCATAATGCCATGAGATTCAAAGTAAATATGGAAAAAGAGAGGTCTGGACCATGGGTTGAGATTCTAAATTGGAGAAAGGTCAATTTTGATGGTATCAGAAAGGATCTGACAAGTGTGGTTTGGGACAGGCTGTTTTCTGGCAAAGGAGTACTTGGTAAGTGGGGGGCCTTCAGAAGTGAAATTTTGAAGGTGTAGAGTTTGTATGTGCCTGCATAATAAAAGTTGAAAGTTAACTGGTGCAGGGAACCTTGGTTTTCAAGAGATATTGAGGCCCCGGATATTTTGTTCCTCTAAATGCCTCAGACTGTTGGGCGCTACAAAGACTCACTAATGACTACAATATCATAATTCCACGCCCTGAGCTCTGACTTTTTTTTTAGTCGTCTTCTGTTGGTTTCTAAAAGCTTCCCAATCGTTTTCACTCTTTTGTTTACCCTCTCTTTGGCTTTTATGTTGGCTTTGGCTTCTCATTTCAACCACGGTTGTGTCCTCCTGCCTTTCCAATGTTTCCACATCTTTCGGATGTATCGATCACTGAGCTCCCAAATTGCTCCCAGAAACTCCAGCCATCGCTGCTCCGTTGTCACTCCCAACTTTTCCCTTCCAAACAAGTTTGGCCAGCTTCTGTGTCATAGAAACATGGAGAAGTTCAGTATAGAAACAGGCTATTTAGCCCATCTGGTCAATGCTGAAAAAACATTTAAGCTGTCTAATGCAAGGGTCCCCAACCTTTTTTGCACTGCGGACCGATTTAATATTGACAATATTCTTGTGGAGCGGCCGATCCGGTGGGGGGGGGGGCGTGGGTAGGGTTGCCAACGGACAAGAGTAGCAGTCAAATGCGTTGCGTTTACCCAGAGAAAGACTACAATGACCATGAAGCCTTGCGCGGGCACCAGTGCGCATGCGCGTTGTGGCCTGCCGATTTTTCCTGCAAATCCTTTTTGGTGATTCTGTTCAGAGTGGCAGTAGTGGGGGGGGGCAGTGTTAATCACGACTGGAATATAGGTGATAAATGGCTAATACACCCAATTTTGTTTCTAAAAGGGTTTATCTAACGAATTTAATATTAAACACACAGCACATATTTTCCTCGCATGAATATAGTGATAAGTCAATTATCAGAGAAGCTTGAAGTAAGTGATGAATGAACTTCCAGTAGAAGTGGCAGAAGCAGGTTCGATATTATCATTTAAAGAAAAATTGGATAGCTATATGGACAGGAAAGGAATGGAGGGTTATGGGCTGAGTGCAGGTCAGCGGGACTAGGTGAGAGTAGCGTTCAGCACGGACTAGTAGGGCAGAGATGGCCTGTTTCCATGCTGTAATTGTTATATGGTTATATAAGTAAGTCAATAGCATCATGACATTTTAAGTAACATTTGGATTTTAAACACACAGCACATATTTTCCCTGTATGAATATATAAGATCATTGGAACACACCAATATCGCTGAATCAGTGGGAGCCCTGGGCTTGTTTCCCTCCAACACCACGGTCCTATCGAGGGATGATGGGAGACAGCGATACTCGAAGTGAGTTCCTGTCCAGTCTATTCCGCAATTTAGTTTTCATTGCATTCATTGCAGAAAACTCCGCTTCGCAGAGATATGTTGGAAATGGAAGCAACGTTTTCAGTGCTTTCGTGGCTATCTCAGGATATTTAGCCTTGACTTTGATCCAGAATGCCGACAGAGATGTTATTTCAAACATACTTTTCAGCCCGCCGTCATTTGCAAGCTCGAGGAGTTGATCTCCTTCCCGCGCTGACACAGATGACGCGCGGGTCATGACCTCACATGCGTAATGGCTGATCAGTGGCCGTGACAGGGAATGAGAAAAGGTGCAGCTGACTCATATCACCAAATCATATTGTTTCCTCGCGGCCCGGGAGCACATGCTTTGCGACCCGGTGGTTGGGGACCGCTGGTCTAATGCAACTACCTGCACCGAGACCATCGCCCTCCATACCCCTATCTTCCAGGCTCCCATCCAAACTTCTTTGAAATGGTGAAACCGAGTTCATATTCACCACTTGTGCTGACATCTCAATCCACACTCTCACGACCACTGCAGGAAAGAGCTTTTCCAAATATTCCCATTAAATTTTCACCTTCTCCACTTAACCATGACCTCTGGCCATCCCACGCAACCTCAGTGGAAAAAGCTGCTCGCATTTACCCTATCTATACCCTCATAATTTTGTATATTTCTAACAAATCCTCAAAGCAATGTATAATTTCCTTGTTTATGTTTGGAGCCTTTTTTAGATGTATAAGATGATGAGGGGCATTAATCGTGTGGAGAGCCAGAGGTTTTTTTCCCAGGGCTGAAATGGCTAACAACAGGGGACATAGTTTTAAGGAGCTTGGAAATAGATACTGAGGGGATGTCAGGGGTAAGTTTTTCACACAGAGTGGTGGATGCATGGAATGCACTGCCGGCTATTTGTGTGTGAGTGTTTCAGTTACTGTGGGGCCAGGAACCTATGCAGCTCAGTGGGAACAGGGAATAATACCAATGGAGAGAGTCAAACTGAGCCAGGTCACAGATTGGAGATGGCAGAAATGCCCCATTCTTATAAAAAAAGGAAGAGCATCAGAGAATTTGATGGTCATTCCAGATACCAGCACTGTGCCCAGCTAGAAGGTGATTTCTGTCTCCAACTTGGGTTGAACCTCACTGTAACAGTGTGATGCCAGATCACACCTTGGCAACTCAAGTGATCTCATCTGAAATGTTGTCCTTCACTCATTGATCGATTTTGTAAATCTTTTTACAGATTAAAAATGACAAGGAATTTGTCTACGGGAATCTCGAACACAACACGCCAGTTTTGCTGTCTTTGTCCAGATATTTAAGAAGTGGAGCAATGATTCACTCGATCATCCTTCCTGCTCGGACTGTGGGGAGAGATTCATTTGATCATCTGACTGACTGACGCGCCCGTCATCTTACACAGGGGAGCGGCCGTTCACCTGCTCAGACAGTGGGAAGGGATTCACTCAGTCATCTAACCTGAAGGTACATCAGAGAGTTCACACTGGGGAGAGGCCATTCACCTGCTCGGACTGTGGGAAGGGATTCGCTCGATCATCCCAACTGAAGGTACATCAGCGAATTCACACTGGGGAGAGGCCATTCACCTGCTCAGACTGTGGGAAGGGATTCACACAGTTAGCTAACCTACAAGCACATCAGCGAGTTCACACTGGGGAGAGGCCGTTCACCTGCTCAGACTGTGGGAAGGGATTTGCTCGATCATCTGATCTACAGATACATCAGCGAGTTCACACTGGGGAGAGGCCGTTCACCTGCTCAGACTGTGGGAACGGATTCACTTCGTCATCTCAACTGACGGTGCATCAGCGAGTTCACACTGGGGAGAGGCCGTTCACCTGCTCAGACTGTGGGAAGGGATTCACTCGATCACCTGATCTGCAGATACATCAGCGAGTTCACACTGGGGAGAGGCCGTTCACCTGCTCAGTCTGTAGGAAGGGATTTACTCAGTCATCTCATCTGCAGATACATCAGCGAGTTCACACAGGGCAGAGGCCGTTCACCTGCTCAGACTGGGAAGGGATTCACACAGTCAGCTCACCTACAAGAACACCAGTCAGTTCACACTGGAAAGAGGCCATTCACCTGCTCAGTCTGTGGGAAGGGATTCAATTTATCATCTCATCTGAAGGTACATCAGCGAGTTCACACTGGAGAGAGGCCGTTCACCTGCACAGACTGTGGGAAGGGATTCACTCAGTCATCTGACCTACTGAAACACCAGCGATTTCACACTGGGGAGAGGCCATTCACCTGCTCAGTCTGTGGGAAGGGATTCACTCGATCATCTGATCTACAGAGACACCAGCAAGTTCACACTGGGGAGAGGCCGTTCACCTGCTCAGACTGTGGGAAGGGATTCACTCAGTCATCCCAATTGAAGGTGCATCGGAGAGTTCACACTGGGGAGAGGCCGTTCACCTGCTCAGACTGTGGGAAGGGATTCACTCAGGCATCTCACCTACTGAGACACCAGTCAGTTCACACTGCATAGCGGCCATTCGCCTGCTCAGTCTGTGGGAAGGGATTCACACAGTTAGCTAGCCTACAAGCACACCAGTCAGTTCACACTGGGGAGAGGCCATTCACCTGCTCGGTCTGAGAAGGAAGTCACTCAGTTGTCCAACCTACAGAGACACCCGCAAGTTCATATAACCATATAACAATTACAGCACGGAAATAGGCCAACTTGGCCCTTCTAGTCCGTGCTGAACGCTTACTCTCACTTAGTCACAGCTACCTGTCTCTACCCTCCATTCCTTTCCTGTCCATATACCGATCGAATTTTTTTTAAATGACAAAATCGAACCCGCCTCTACCACTTCTACTGGAAGCTTGTTCCACACAGCTACCACTCTCCGAGTAAAGAAGTTCCTCCTCGTGTTACCCCTGAACTTTTGCCCCTTAACTCTCAACTAATGTCCAGTTGCTTGAATCTCCCCTACTCTCAAAGGAAAAAGCCTATCCACGTCAAGTCTATCTATCCCCTTCATAATTTTAAATACCTCTATCAAGTCCCCCCTCAACCTTCTACGCTCCAAAGAATAAAGATCTAACTTGTTCAACCTTTCTCTGTAACTCAGGTGCTGAAACCCAGGTAACATTCTAGTAAATCTCCTCTGTACTCTCTCTATTTTGTTGACATCTTTCCTGTAACTCAGTGACCAGAACTGTACACAATACTCCAAATTTGGCCTTACCAATGCCTTGTACAATTTTAACATTACATCCCAACTCCTATACTCAATGCTCTGATTTATAAAGGTCAGCAAACCAAAAGCTTTCTTCACCACCCTATCCACATGAGATTCCACCTTCAGAGAACTAAGCACCATCATTCCTAAACATGAGGAATTCTGCAGATGCTGGAAATTCAAGCAACACACATCAAAGTTGCTGGTGAACGCAGCAGGCCAGGCAGCATCTCTAGGAAGAAGTACAGTCGACGTTTCATGGGTATGGTGGATTTCTACCACTGTTTCCTCCCCTCAGCAGCCCGAATCATGCGCCCCCTGTTCACCCTGATGTCGGGTAAGGGCAAGGACATTACCTGGGATAAAGAGGCTGCAGCCGCTTTTGTTAAAACCAAAGAACCCTTAGCAAACGCCGCGATGCTAGTGCACCCCAGAACGGGCGTTCCTACTGCCCTCACGGTGGACGCATCCAACACAGCAGTTGGTGGAGTGCTGGAACAACTCATCGAGAGTCGCTGGCAACCCCTGGCATTCTTCAGCAAACACCTACGACCACCCGAACTCAAATACAGTGCTTTCAACCGGGAGCTATTGACACTATACCTGGCAATCCGGCATTTCAGATATTTCTTAGAAGGTAGGCCCTTCACTGCGTTCACAGGCCACAAACCGCTTACCTTTGCGTTCACTAAGGTGTCCGACCCCTGGTCTTCCCACCAGCAGCAACATCTGTCCTACAACTCCGAATATACGACGGACATCCGGCATGTCCGGGAAAGGACAACGTCATGGTGGACACACTATCCAGACCTACCATACAGGCCCTGTCCCAGGGGGTGGACTATGCAGCGCTGGCAGAGGCACAGCAGGCAGACGCTGAGATCCCCAGTTACAGGACTGCAGTCTCCGGTTTGCAGCTCCAAGACCTCCCCGTAGGCCCAGGTGAGAGGACCCTACTGTGTTACGTAGCTACCGGCCAACCCCGCCCCATCGTCCCAGCAGCCTGGCGCCGGCCGGTTTTCGAATCCATTCACAACTTAGCGCACCCCTCCATCAGGACAACTGTCCGGCTGGTCGCCAACAGGTTCGTGTGGCATGGACTGCGTAAACAGGTCTGTGAATGGGCCAAAATGTGCATGCAGTGCCAAACGGCCAAGGTGCAGTGGCACACCAAGGCTCCGCCGTAGCGGTTCGAACCCACCCACCGGAGGTTCGACCACATCCATGTGGATATCGTGGGGCCCCTGCCAGTATCACGAGGAGACCGAGTTCATATTCACCACTTGTGCTGACATCTCAATCCACACTCTCACGACCACTGCAGGAAAGAGCTTTTCCAAATATTCCCATTAAATTTTCACCTTCTCCACTTAACCATGACCTCTGGCCATCCCACGCAACCTCAGTGGAAAAAGCTGCTCGCATTTACCCTATCTATACCCTCATAATTTTGTATATTTCTAACAAATCCTCAAAGCAATGTATAATTTCCTTGTTTATGTTTGGAGCCTTTTTTAGATGTATAAGATGATGAGGGGCATTAATCGTGTGGAGAGCCAGAGGTTTTTTTCCCAGGGCTGAAATGGCTAACAACAGGGGACATAGTTTTAAGGAGCTTGGAAATAGATACTGAGGGGATGTCAGGGGTAAGTTTTTCACACAGAGTGGTGGATGCATGGAATGCACTGCCGGCTATTTGTGTGTGAGTGTTTCAGTTACTGTGGGGCCAGGAACCTATGCAGCTCAGTGGGAACAGGGAATAATACCAATGGAGAGAGTCAAACTGAGCCAGGTCACAGATTGGAGATGGCAGAAATGCCCCATTCTTATAAAAAAAGGAAGAGCATCAGAGAATTTGATGGTCATTCCAGATACCAGCACTGTGCCCAGCTAGAAGGTGATTTCTGTCTCCAACTTGGGTTGAACCTCACTGTAACAGTGTGATGCCAGATCACACCTTGGCAACTCAAGTGATCTCATCTGAAATGTTGTCCTTCACTCATTGATCGATTTTGTAAATCTTTTTACAGATTAAAAATGACAAGGAATTTGTCTACGGGAATCTCGAACACAACACGCCAGTTTTGCTGTCTTTGTCCAGATATTTAAGAAGTGGAGCAATGATTCACTCGATCATCCTTCCTGCTCGGACTGTGGGGAGAGATTCATTTGATCATCTGACTGACTGACGCGCCCGTCATCTTACACAGGGGAGCGGCCGTTCACCTGCTCAGACAGTGGGAAGGGATTCACTCAGTCATCTAACCTGAAGGTACATCAGAGAGTTCACACTGGGGAGAGGCCATTCACCTGCTCGGACTGTGGGAAGGGATTCGCTCGATCATCCCAACTGAAGGTACATCAGCGAATTCACACTGGGGAGAGGCCATTCACCTGCTCAGACTGTGGGAAGGGATTCACACAGTTAGCTAACCTACAAGCACATCAGCGAGTTCACACTGGGGAGAGGCCGTTCACCTGCTCAGACTGTGGGAAGGGATTTGCTCGATCATCTGATCTACAGATACATCAGCGAGTTCACACTGGGGAGAGGCCGTTCACCTGCTCAGACTGTGGGAACGGATTCACTTCGTCATCTCAACTGACGGTGCATCAGCGAGTTCACACTGGGGAGAGGCCGTTCACCTGCTCAGACTGTGGGAAGGGATTCACTCGATCACCTGATCTGCAGATACATCAGCGAGTTCACACTGGGGAGAGGCCGTTCACCTGCTCAGTCTGTAGGAAGGGATTTACTCAGTCATCTCATCTGCAGATACATCAGCGAGTTCACACAGGGCAGAGGCCGTTCACCTGCTCAGACTGGGAAGGGATTCACACAGTCAGCTCACCTACAAGAACACCAGTCAGTTCACACTGGAAAGAGGCCATTCACCTGCTCAGTCTGTGGGAAGGGATTCAATTTATCATCTCATCTGAAGGTACATCAGCGAGTTCACACTGGAGAGAGGCCGTTCACCTGCACAGACTGTGGGAAGGGATTCACTCAGTCATCTGACCTACTGAAACACCAGCGATTTCACACTGGGGAGAGGCCATTCACCTGCTCAGTCTGTGGGAAGGGATTCACTCGATCATCTGATCTACAGAGACACCAGCAAGTTCACACTGGGGAGAGGCCGTTCACCTGCTCAGACTGTGGGAAGGGATTCACTCAGTCATCCCAATTGAAGGTGCATCGGAGAGTTCACACTGGGGAGAGGCCGTTCACCTGCTCAGACTGTGGGAAGGGATTCACTCAGGCATCTCACCTACTGAGACACCAGTCAGTTCACACTGCATAGCGGCCATTCGCCTGCTCAGTCTGTGGGAAGGGATTCACACAGTTAGCTAGCCTACAAGCACACCAGTCAGTTCACACTGGGGAGAGGCCATTCACCTGCTCGGTCTGAGAAGGAAGTCACTCAGTTGTCCAACCTACAGAGACACCCGCAAGTTCATATAACCATATAACAATTACAGCACGGAAATAGGCCAACTTGGCCCTTCTAGTCCGTGCTGAACGCTTACTCTCACTTAGTCACAGCTACCTGTCTCTACCCTCCATTCCTTTCCTGTCCATATACCGATCGAATTTTTTTTAAATGACAAAATCGAACCCGCCTCTACCACTTCTACTGGAAGCTTGTTCCACACAGCTACCACTCTCCGAGTAAAGAAGTTCCTCCTCGTGTTACCCCTGAACTTTTGCCCCTTAACTCTCAACTAATGTCCAGTTGCTTGAATCTCCCCTACTCTCAAAGGAAAAAGCCTATCCACGTCAAGTCTATCTATCCCCTTCATAATTTTAAATACCTCTATCAAGTCCCCCCTCAACCTTCTACGCTCCAAAGAATAAAGATCTAACTTGTTCAACCTTTCTCTGTAACTCAGGTGCTGAAACCCAGGTAACATTCTAGTAAATCTCCTCTGTACTCTCTCTATTTTGTTGACATCTTTCCTGTAACTCAGTGACCAGAACTGTACACAATACTCCAAATTTGGCCTTACCAATGCCTTGTACAATTTTAACATTACATCCCAACTCCTATACTCAATGCTCTGATTTATAAAGGTCAGCAAACCAAAAGCTTTCTTCACCACCCTATCCACATGAGATTCCACCTTCAGAGAACTAAGCACCATCATTCCTAAACATGAGGAATTCTGCAGATGCTGGAAATTCAAGCAACACACATCAAAGTTGCTGGTGAACGCAGCAGGCCAGGCAGCATCTCTAGGAAGAAGTACAGTCGACGTTTCATGGGTATGGTGGATTTCTACCACTGTTTCCTCCCCTCAGCAGCCCGAATCATGCGCCCCCTGTTCACCCTGATGTCGGGTAAGGGCAAGGACATTACCTGGGATAAAGAGGCTGCAGCCGCTTTTGTTAAAACCAAAGAACCCTTAGCAAACGCCGCGATGCTAGTGCACCCCAGAACGGGCGTTCCTACTGCCCTCACGGTGGACGCATCCAACACAGCAGTTGGTGGAGTGCTGGAACAACTCATCGAGAGTCGCTGGCAACCCCTGGCATTCTTCAGCAAACACCTACGACCACCCGAACTCAAATACAGTGCTTTCAACCGGGAGCTATTGACACTATACCTGGCAATCCGGCATTTCAGATATTTCTTAGAAGGTAGGCCCTTCACTGCGTTCACAGGCCACAAACCGCTTACCTTTGCGTTCACTAAGGTGTCCGACCCCTGGTCTTCCCACCAGCAGCAACATCTGTCCTACAACTCCGAATATACGACGGACATCCGGCATGTCCGGGAAAGGACAACGTCATGGTGGACACACTATCCAGACCTACCATACAGGCCCTGTCCCAGGGGGTGGACAATGCAGCGCTGGCAGAGGCACAGCAGGCAGACGCTGAGATCCCCAGTTACAGGACTGCAGTCTCCGGTTTGCAGCTCCAAGACCTCCCCGTAGGCCCAGGTGAGAGGACCCTACTGTGTTACGTAGCTACCGGCCAACCCTGCCCCATCGTCCCAGCAGCCTGGCGCCGGCAGGTTTCCGAATCCATTCACAACTTAGCGCACCCCTCCATCAGGACAACCGTCCGGCTGGTCGCCAACAGGTTCGTGTGGCATGGACTGCGTAAACAGGTCTGTGAATGGGCCAAAATGTGCATGCAGTGCCAAACGGCCAAGGTGCAGTGGCACACCAAGGCTCCGCCGTAGCGGTTCGAACCCACCCACCGGAGGTTCGACCACATCCATGTGGATATCGTGGGGCCCCTGCCAGTATCACGAGGAGCGCGGTACCTCCTAATTATGATAGACTGGTTCACGAGATGGCCAGAGGCAGTCCCGCTCACCGACACCACCTCCGAATCCTGTGCCCGAGCACTGATCGCAACCTGGGTAGCCCGCTTCGGGGTACCGGCCCACATTACCTCCGACAGGGGAGCCCAGTTCACCTCCAGCCTGTGGTCGGCTATGGCCAGCCTTTTAGGATCGCAGCTACACCACACAAATACCTTCCACCGTCACCTGAAGTCGGCTCTCATGGCCGGCCTGGAGGGGCCTAACTGGGTGGATGAACTTCCCTGGGTCCTGCTCGGAATTCGCTCGGCGCCCAAGGAGGATCTGCACACCTCGTCGGCCAAGTTGGTGTACGGCGCACCCCTGGTTGTCCCAGGAGAGTTCATACCAGCCCCAAGGGGACAAGAGGAAGAACCCACAGCAGTCCTGGTCTGACTACGGGAGCGTCTCAGTAACCAGGCCCCCATCCCCACTTCACAGCACGGACAGAGCCCGACCTGCATACCCAAAGACCTGCAGAACTGTAAGTTTCTTTTTGTACGATGGGGCGGACTCCGGGCACCGCTACAGCGGCCCTACGAGGGGCCGTTTAAGGTGATCAGGAACAACGGGTCCACGTTCATGCTGGACATTGGGGGGAGAGAGGAGGTTTTCACGGTGGACCGACTCAAACCGGCCCATGTGGACTTGGCGCAGCTGGTCCAGGCTCAGGCACCGCGGCGCAGGGGCAGACCTCCCAAACAGAGGCCGATCCAGACTGTGGACATTGGGGGAGGTATCGCCGGTTCTGGAGTGGGGGGTGGTTACGTGGTGACCCACTTTCTAGCACACACGAACCGGCACGCGCTGGCAGAGAGGCCGGCCCCAAAAAGGGCGCCAGGCCATCTTCAGCAGCAGGGGGGAAATCCCGTGCGCGTTAAGGGTCTGTGATTATGCATTCCCCACAGCAGTCCCACCCAGGGAGGGCGGGAACAGGAAGGCTTTAAAGCAGGCCGCGAAGTTTGAATAAATCTCTTTTATCACAACTCTAACTCACCGACTACGTGTGGTTATTTTTAGCGCTGTGTGTAGCACACAGCTACAATATAATATTTTCAAGTCTGCGAGCCAATACTTTGGATAAAATTTTAGTATCGAAATTGAGTAAAGAGATTGGTCTATACAAAGAACATACAGTAAGCTTCTTATGCTTTTTGAGAATGAGCGAAATGGAAGCTTCGTAAGAAGACTGCGGTAGTCTCCCTGCCTTAAAGGAATCTGTAAGGGTAGAACATAAGTGTGGTATAAGCAAGGAGGAAAAAGCCTTATAAAACTCTCCAGAGAATCCAGCGGATCCTGGGGATTTCCCAGAATGCAATTCTCAAATAGCCTGAGCACTTTCCTCCTGGGAAATAGGTTGATCCAATTGCCTACAATCATCTAATGAAAGATTTGGGATATTTAATTGATCTAAAAATTATTCATTGCAATATTATCATTAACAGAGTCAGAACTATACAATTTAGAATAAAATTCCCTAAAAGTGTCATTAATTTCAAGGTGGTCAGTTGTCATGTCCCCATTAATTTTATGTATTTCTTTAATTTGCTGCTTGGCTGAAAATGGCTTCAATTGATTAGCCAGTAGCTTACCAGTTTTATCTCAGTGAATATAAAGTTGACTGAGAGAAGACGGTGGCGCGACGAAGTGCACAGCGGCCACTCCAGTGATGAATATTGTTATTTGTCAAGTAGGATGCTGTGCACAATACTGATTTGACGGAGACAGATGTGAGAAGCACGGAGGAACATCTGGTGTAACTTCTGAAATGCCTGTTTCGCTGCCGCTGCTACTGTGCGATCCAGAATCTCCGCAGGGGAAGGCCCTGAATCCTTGGCTTTGCCTGTTGCTTGGCGGCCGGGACCAGGGTCAAAGCACTCAGCAGAGATGGTGCTGGATGTCGGAGGGCTGGTCGGAGGCTCGACATTTTCGGATGGACTCAGAGTCGGCTGTGGTCGGGTGCTTCCAGGGTGCTACATCTGCAAGTTTGCGGCGCTGGAAGTTCATGGCAGGGAGAGTTTCTTCCTTCTCCCATCTGTGTGAAATGATGGGGCTATCGGGACTTTGAGACTTTTTTTTTACCGTGCCTATGGTCTGCTCTTTATCAAATACAGTATTGTTTTGCAGGGTTGTAACTATGTTATAATTATGTGGTTTTTGTCAGTTTTAGTCTTGGTCTGTCTTGTGTTTCTGTAATATACTGGAGGAACATTGTATCATTTCTTAATGCATGCATTACTAAATGACAAACGAGGACTGAGTGTCCTCATAATCTAATCTTATCTTTTAAAAGTTGGCTTTCAATTGGATACATTAAAAGATCATATTTAGTTTTAGTTTCAGTACGTCTCTTATATGTTTCAGGATCAGGAACTGAAGCATATTTATGGTCCAGTTGCTTTAACTGATTGGCTAATTCATTTCTTTCTTTGTTAGCTTTTTTAATGATGTTTGTGATATAAGAAATAATTTGACCCCAGATGTATGCTTTAAAAGTATTCCATATGATAAGGCTAGACGTCTTTTCCAACATATTTTCTTCAACAATAAAGAGTAATTTGATTCTCCATAAATGTTTAAAAAATCTTCATCGGATAACAGAGTTAAATTAAATTGCCAAAATCTACTCATGGGGATAGGACCAGGAAGCTTTAAAAAATAGAATTACAGGAGAGTGGTCAGAGATAGCAATCTCTTTATATTCAACCGATTGAACTAACAGAATCATTTGACTACCAATAAAAAAAGTCAATCCCAGTATAAGTATGATGGACATGAGAGAAAAAAAAGAATACTCCCTGTCTGTCGGATGAAGAAATCGCCAAGCATCAACTCTACCACATATAGTTAGAAACGATTGGATAAACAAAGCTGATTTATTAAGTGTGGCTGGTTTAATAGATGAG
Organism: Mobula birostris; assembly: GCF_030028105.1. Classification (NCBI taxonomy): domain Eukaryota; kingdom Metazoa; phylum Chordata; class Chondrichthyes; order Myliobatiformes; family Myliobatidae; genus Mobula; species Mobula birostris. The sequence continues at coordinate 18,490,816 of NC_092382.1, read as the reverse complement.
CGATCTAATACTGGATCTAACCAGCAGTTAAAATTTCCTCCCATCACAAGGGAGTACGTACACAAATCTGGCAAAAATGAAAATAGACTTTCAAAAAATCATAGATCATCTACATTGGGGGCATAAACATTAGCAAAAACAATCAATTTACTGTCTGAACTCCGATACAATAACAAATCGACCATTAGGGTCCGAAACAACTTTATGCTGAATAAAGGAAATTGTATTGCCTACAAAAATCGAAACTCCACATGATTTTGCATTAAACGAAAAGTGGAATTGCATATCCTTCCACCGAGTAAAAAAAAACGTAAGCTATCACAGCTGCGTATGTGTGTTTCTTGTTAAAAAAAAAGGTGCTTTTAATTTTTGAATATAAGCAAACACTTTGTTCCTTTTGGTGGGGTGATTCAGCCCTTTCACATTCAAATTAAATAGGTTACTATTTCAAACCATTTTAAATACTAATCAACATGTAACTAAAAATATCTGGCCATGACTTATTAAAACTAGAAAGCAAACCATAAAGTAAGATATTCAAACAAACAATCATATATATTTTTTTTCTCTTTTTCAATCTTTATTAGTATCATAATAATAAACATACCACAGTATTGATACAAAATTATTGGGAATACAGCATTGTAATTTTCATAGTTAAATATAAGCCCAATTGACACATGACTATTAAATCTCCCTATCATACATGATACAGATGAACAATATAAAACAAAAAAATCTATATAAAAAAATCATGAAAAAGAAAAAAAAAACAAAAATATATCCCGGAAAAAAAAACTAACATAAACAATGTTAATCAACTAAACTAAAAAAAGGCATGGGCTGTTTAGTAACGTTGTAAAAAAAAAGGGAACCATTAGTGTCGTTGACTCCGTTCCTCTCACCATGTATTACAAAGAAATAAAATAAGTTTGGAAAAGGTCAAGTTACATCATATGAAAATGTTTAATAAATGGCCTCCAAGTCTTCTTCGAATTTAATAGAGGGATCATAAACAACACTTCTAATTTTTTTTTTCAAATTTAAACACAACATAGTTTGAGAAAATCAATGAAATGTGGTGGGAGGATTAATCTCTTTCCAATTCAGCAAAATGGATCTTCTAGCCATTAATGTAAGAAATGCAATCATCCGACGAGCTGAAGGGGTTAAATGACTTGATTCTATCATTGGTAACCCAAAAATGGCAGTAATAGAGTGAGGTTGTAGGTCAATATTCAAAACAGTTGAGATAATATCAAAAATATATTTCCAATATTTTTTTCAACGAAGGACATGACCAAAACATTTGAGTTAGAGAAGCTATCTCAGAGTGACATCTATCACAGATAGAATTTATATGAGAATAATAATGAGATAATTTATCCCTAGACATATGAGCCCTATCTACTACTTTAAACTGTATCAACGCATGTTTCGCACATATAGATGAATTAACTAATTGAAGATGTTTTTCCCATTTTTCAATTGGTACAATAATCTTAAGTTCCCTTTCCCAATCACTCTGATTTTTATTAGGCATATTTTCATAATTATATCATAAATAATTGCTATTACACCATTCTGAAGAGGCTTTAAATCTAATTTTGTTTTTCCAAAATATCCATTGAATATACAAACGTTTGTAAATTCGGGAAGGTAGGAAAAACAGTATTTTAAAAAAATTTCTAACTTGTAAATATCTAAAAAAGTGAGATCTAGGCAAATTATATTTATTAGTTGTTCAAAAGACATGAAACAATTATCTGAAAATAAATCACAAAATCGTACTCTACTTTTAATTTTCCAAGCCAAATATTCTTAATCTATAGTAGTGGGTTGAAAAAAGAAATTAGATACAATAGGACTTGCTAAAGTAAATTGATTCAACCCAAAAAGAATTCCAAATTGAAACCATATATGTCAAGTATATTTAACTATTGGGTTATCCATTTGTTTATACAATTTAGAAAGAGTAAAGGGAAGTGAAGACCCTAAAATAGAACCCAATGAAAACCCTTGTAAAGAATTACATTCAAGACTCACCCAACGTGGACTTGAAGTTGCGTCCAACTCTCATAACCAAAAATTTAAATATCAAATGTTAATTGCCCAATAGTAAAATCTAAAATTCAGCAAAGCTAAACCTCACCTCCTTTTTAGATTTCTGTAAACGTCCTTTGCCTAACCTAGGATTTTTGTTCTGCCATATATATGAGGAGATTTTGGAATCAACATTATCAAAAAATAATTTTGGAATGAAAATTGGCACCACTTGAAATACGTATAAAAACTTAGGCAAAATAATCATCTTGATAACATTGATCTGACCGATCAATGATAAAGACATTGGTGACCATTTAGTAAACAAAAGTTTAATCTGATCAATTAAAGGTAGAAAAATTAGCTTTAAATAAATCTTTATGCTTTTTCGTAATTTTAACCCCTAAATATATAAAAGAGTCAGTAACCAATTTAAATGGTAAACATCCATCAATAGAAACCTGCATATTTAGGGGAAATAGTTCATTCTTATTAAGCTTAAATTTGTAACCAGAGAAATTACTAAACTGAGCCAACAAGAATAAAGTAACAGGAATAGATTTTCCAGGATTAGAGATGCATAATAACAAATCATCCGCATATAATGATAACTTATGTATTTCATTTCCACGGGTAATACCAAAAATGTTAGGTGAGTCTCGGATACCAATTGCTAAAGGTTCAAGGGCAATATCAAATAATAATGAACATCCCTGCCTAGTACCCCGAGATAGACGAAAAAAGGAAGATCTTTGATTGTTACTACAAACAGAAACTACAGGGGAATGATATATCAATTTAATCCAAGATATAAATATCAGACTGAAATTACATTTCTCAAACATGGTAACTAAATATGGCCATTCAACTCTGTCGAAAGCTTTCTCAGCATCTAATGAAATAATACATTCCAGGACGTTAAATGAAGGAGTATAAACAATATTCATTAACCTCCTAATATTAAAAAAAAATGAATAATGATTTTAAATAAATCCTGCTTGGTCCACAGAGATAATTTGAGGTAGTACCTTTTCTAACCTAGTTACTAATATTTTAGAAAAAAAATTGGCGTCTACATTCAAAAGCGATATCGGTCTGTATGATGCACAATCAGTAGGATCTTTATTCTTTTTAAGAATTAAAGAAATAGAAGCTTCATAAAATGATTGTGGTAATTTACCTAATCTGATTGCTTCTTTAAATATTCTAGACGACCAAGGAGAGAGAATAGAGGAAAAACTTTAAAAATTCCACTGTAAAACCATCAGGACCAGGTATTTTGCCAGAGTTCATTGTTATTTCTTCATCTGTAATAGGAGTTTCTAATGTTGAACATTCTTGGGGTGATAATTTCGGAAAGTTCAATTTCCTTAAAATATCATGCACAGTGTTAGAGTCATGAGGAAAATCAGAATTGTATAAAGAAATATAAAATTCTTGAAAAGTTTTATCTCGTCATGATCAACTGTCAAAGTGTCATCATGTTTACGAATTTTGATAATTTGACGTTTAACCGAAGTAGTTTTCAATTGATTAGCTAATAATTTACCCAATTTATCACTATGAATATAGAACTCACTTCTAGTTTTCATTAATTGATTTTCAATTGAGGATGTTAATAATAAGTTATGTTCCATTTGAAGTTCGACTCTCTGTTTGTAGAGCTCCTTACTAGGAGCAATAGAATATTTCTTATCAATTTCTTTAATTTTATCAACCAACAAAAATGTTTCATTCTTAATACGTTTGTTTAAACCAACAGAAAAAGAAATAATCTGTCCGCAGATATAAGCTTTAAAAGCATCCCAAACTGTGCCTTTGGAAATTTCTTCCGTAATGTTAGTTGGAAAAAAAGAAATCAATCTGTTCCTTCATAAATTTAACAAAGTACAGGTCTTGAAGCAAATTGGAATTAAATCGCCATTGCCTATTAGTACAAGTGGTATCCATTAACTTGATAGAAAGTTTCACTGGAGCATGATCTGAAATGAGGATAATGTCATATTTGCAGTCGATTACAGATGGAATTAGACGAGTCAATAAAAAAGTAATCAATTCGAGAATAAGAATGATAAACATGTGAGAAGAATGAAAACTCTTTGTCCTTAGGGTGCAGGAATCTCAAACAATTATATATTCAACCCAACACAGCTCCCAGAGAGAAATAGGCCCTACGCCCTCCCCCATCCAAAGCGAGAAAGCTGACCAATAGACAGTCAGTGAGCTAAGAACTAAGTACCGGCCCCAAAAAAATCCTGTTGACAGAAAAAACTCCAGTCTTGCAAGGTCATTATGTCCCTATCAATACACAACATAAAAAGCAAAAGAACTCAGTATTCGAAAATATGAAAAGGTCACTTTAAACAAATCCAAAGAAAGCTGTATTAAAATAAAGCCTCAAAAAGGGATAAAATAAAGTAGTATCAAAAAAAAACAAAAGACAATATATGAACAGCCAAATGTAAGCTTAATGAAACCTTATTTTAAATTCATATTAACAGAAGAAAAAACTTGATCAAATAAGAAGTATAACAGTTTTAGACTTCATCCTTCAGAAAATCTTTTGCATCTTCAACTGACTTTATTCTTTTTCACAATCCGTTCTTCAAAACAATACTCAGATGAGCGGGGAACCGAAGGGATGGTTTATATCCTTCATTATAAAATTCCAACATAACTTCTTTATATTTCATGCAATCAGTCAAAATTTCAGGTGAATAGTCTTCCACAAATCTAACCATGTAACTTTGGAAATCAATCATTCCTTGTCGCCGGGTATGGCAAATTAAAAGGCCCTTAATATGAAACTCCTGAAAGGTTAGTCCGACCGATCTGGGTTTCGCCGCTGAGGACAACGGCTTCAAAGTCAGAGAGCCAAAGGCTCGATTGAGCTTCGGCTCAGAAGTGAATAAAGCTGGGAAAATCTGCTTCAGAAAGTTTGCAAAGACTTCGAACGGTCAGCGCCTTCAACTGATTCTTCAAGACCCAGGATTTGCAAGTTATTTCTCCTGTTCCTGTTTTCGAGACTGATGATCCTTTTCAGCATTTTATCACTGGATAAAGATAACTCTTTGCAGAGTTTAATTGTATCTTCAATGTCCTCTTCAAGTGTCATTAGCTTCGCAGTATTCTCCTGAATTTGGTTCTCATGCTCAAATAAAGTTTGTTGAATTGTATCCAATTTGCTGTTAAGCCATTGAAACTCCTCAGAGAATTCCTATTTCTGCGATTTAAGGAAGTCACTGATTGAATCCAAAGTGACTGGGGATTCATCTTCTGTTTCTCTTTCTTTTGCAAATGCTCTGGTTCTTTTCCCAGCCATAGTAAAGCAGTATTGAAGTATTATAATAAGGTTTCAAAAAAAAAGACTGGTAGGAGACAATTAAGTAAACAGGGTAGGAGCAATCGAAAAGCGACCAACAGGGCTCTGACTGCTTCTTATATCTAACATCTGCTTCCTTCTTCCGCTTGACGAGTTGCCTCACATGTTTCGTCAGCCTTTTCCTACCATTTTTTCCTTGCCTCAGTGGGACAAACCTATCCTGAACCCAGCACAAGTGGTTCCTAAACTTCCTCCACATTACTCCTGTGCTTGCACCTTTGAACACCTGTTTCCAATTTACTCTCGCTAGTTCCTGCCTCATCCATTCATAGTTAGCCCTTCCCCAGTTAAGCACTTTCCCATTTTGTCTGTTTTTATCCTTTTCCATAGCTATGCTGAAGCTAAGGGAGTTGTGGTCACTCTCACCAAAATGCTCCCCCACCAAGATGTCTGCCACCTGACCAGGTTCATTACCGAGAACTAGATCCAGAATGGCCTGTCCTCTCATCGGCCAGTCCACATACTGTGTCAGGAATCCTTCTTGAACACACCTGACAAATTCAGCCCCATCTATCCCCCTTGCAGTCAGGAGGTGCCAGTCAATATGAGGGAAGTTGAAATCACCCATAACTACAACCCTGTATTTCCTGCACCATTCAAAAATCTGCCTGCTTTTCTGTTCCTCGGTGTCCCGAGGGCTATTTGGGGGCCTATAGACCACTCCCGGCACAGTGATTGATCCCTTCCTATTTCTGACTTCCACCCACACCGACTCAGTGGACACTCCCTCTGCAGCGTCCTCCCTTTCTACAGGTGTGATACTATCCCCGACCAGTAATGCTACTCCCCCCTTTTCTACCTCCCATCCTAATCCTTGTAAAACACCTAAACCCCAGTACCTGCATCAGCCAATCCTGCCCTTCCTCCAGCCAAGTTTCAGTAATGGCCACAACGTCATAGTTCCACGTACTGATCCATTCTCTAAGTTCATCCCCTTTATTCCTAATACTCCTAGCGTTGGAATAGACACATTTCAACCCCTTGAACTGGCTACATGTATGTTTTGTCCCTGCCTGTCCTTCCTCAGCAACTCAGAACACACAGCATCATGCCCTTGTCCTTCTACCCTCATCTCTGCACTCACATTCTGATTCCCACCCCCCCTGACAATCTAGTTTAAACCCTCCCCAACAGCTCTAACAAACCTGCCCACCAAGGTATTGGTCCCTTTCCAGTTCAGGTGCAGCCCGTCCTTGTTGTACAGGTCAGACCTTCCCCAGAGAAGATCCCAATGCTCCAGAAATCTGAACCCCTGCCCCCAGCACCAACTCTTCAGCCACACATTCAACTGCCACGACTTCCTGTTCCCACCCTCTCTGTCTCGCGGCACAGGAAGCAATCCCGAGATTACCACCCTTGAGGTCCTGCTTTTTCACTTTTTTTCCCTAACTCCCCATATTCCTTCTTCAGGACCTCATCCCTACTCCCATCTATGTCATTGGTCCCCACGTGGACCAGGACATCTGGCTGCTCACCCTCTCTCCTGAGAATACCGAGAACTCCATCCGAGATATCGCGGACCCTGGCACCAGGGAGGCAACAGACTGGGATTCTATATCTTTCCCACAAAACCTCTTAACTGTCCCCTTAACTATCGAATCCCCTATCACTACTGCTCTCCTCTTTTCACTCCTTCCTTTCTGAGCTGAGGGTCCAGTCTCGGTGCCAGAGACGTGACCACTACAATTTGTCCCTGGTAGGTGTAGGTCGTCCCCACCAACAGTATCCAAAACAGTATACTTATTGTTGATGGGAACGGCCACAGGGGTGCTCTGCTCTTTCTGTCTATTCCCCTTCCCTCTCCTGACAGTCACCCAGCTACCTGTCTCCTGACTTTTAGGGGTGACTGTCTCCCTGAAACTCTGATCTATTACTGCCTCTGCCCCCCGAATGATCCGATTTGACAGGAGCTGCAGCTGGATGCACCTCTTGCAGGTGTAGATATCGGAGACAATTGTCCTGTCCCTGACTTCCCACATCCTACAATCGGAGCACTGGACTGCCCTATCTACTGCCTCCATTACTAACTCCTAAGTTAATTAATTAAATAAACTTTCCCGGCCTTACCTTACTGGGAGCAAGCTCATCCTCTGCCTCTGCTCGCTGAAATCTCTCGAGCCAAAGCCTCAAAGCTCCACTCCTTCACTGGCCGCTCTCCACTCCAGTCCACGTTAAACTCCAGTCCCAATAAAGGTGAATATGCAGCAGAAGAACCTCCTCCCATGCTCAGTGACCAGGGTGCAGAACTGGGTGTGGTGAGCATCAGCAATAATTGTAGAGTTCAGCACCGACAGTCACTCTCAAAATTGCATTCAGCAACGGTGATGGACAAATATCCAGCATGCAGCTTATTGAAACTTTCTCCCCAGTGCAGAAATCGTGCTTGACTAATCTTCTGGAATTTTTTGAGGATGTAAGTATGAAAATGGACGAGGGAGAGCCAGTGGATATAGTGTACCTGGAGCTTCAGAAAGCCTTTGATGAAGTCCCACATAGGAGATTAGTGGGCAAAATTAGGGCACATGGTATTGGGGGCAGAGTACTGACATGGATTGAAAATTGGCTGGCTGATAGAAAACAAAGAGTAGCGATTAACGGGTCCCTTTCGGAATGGCAGGCGGTGACCAGTGGGGTTCCACAACGTTCAGAGCTGGGACCGCAGCTGTTTACAATGTATATTAATGATTTAGATGAACGGATTAAAAGTAACATTAGCAAATTTGCCGATGACACAAAGCTGGGTGGCAGTGTGAAATGTGAGGAGGATGTTATGAGAATGCAGGGTGACTTTGACAGGCTGGGTGAGTGGGCGGATGCATGGCAGATGCAGTTTAATATGGACAAATGTGAGGTTATCCACTTTTGTGGTGAGAACAGGAAGGCAGATTATTATCTAAATGGAATCAATTTAAGAAAAAGGGAAGTACAACGAAATCCAGGTGTTCTTGTACATCAGTCACTGAAAGCAAGCATGCAAGTACAGCAGGCTGTGAAGAAAGCTAATGGCATGCTGGCCTTCATAACAAGGGGAATTGAGTATAGGAGCAAAGAAGTCCTTCTGCAGCTGTACAGGGTACTGGTGAGACCACACCTGGAGTACTGTGTGCAATTTTTGTCTCCAAATTTGAGGAAGGACATTCTTGCTATTGAAGGAGTGCAGCGCAAGTTCGCAAGGTTAATTCCCGGGATGGCGGGACTGTCATATGTCGAAAGATTGGAGCGACTGGGCTTGTATACACTGGAATTTAGAAGGCTGAGAGGGGATCTTATTGAAACATATAAGATTATTAAGGGATTGGACACACTGGAGGCAGGAAGCATGTTCCCGCTGATGGGTGAGTCCAGAACCAGAGGCCACAGTTTAAGAATAAGGGGTAAGCCATTTAGAACGGGAACGGAGTTGAGGAAACATTTTTTCACCCAGAGAGTGGTGGATATATGGAATGCACTGCACCAGAAGGCTGTGGAGGCCAAGTCTCTGGATGCTTTCAAGAAAGAGATGGATAGAGCTCTTAAAGATAGCGGAGTCAAAGATTATGGGGATAAGGCAGGAACGGGGTACTGATTGTGGATGATCAGCCATGATCACAGTGAATGGCAGTGCTGGCTCGAAGAGCCAAATGGCCTATTCCTGCACCTATTGTCTATTGTGAACCCAGTAATGTGTCACAACTGTAACATGCTGTGAGGTTTCAGTGTTAATGTAATGGCCTCTCTGTAATGTATCACTGCTGAGGTTACTGTTTCTCTGTAGCAGCAATGTTTACGTTACGACTAGAGACAACAGGGTTTTGAAGTGCAGGGCTATCCAATGGGAGAAATGTTGTTCTTTCTTGTGAGTCTGGAAGAGAGATTTTTGCGGTCTTTTGCTGGGGAGAGGTGAGAAGACATGAATGGAGAGAGTGGGCCATTTTCCTTTATTTTTTCTTTACTAACTCTATAGTCAAAGTAATAACTACAAAGCCCAATTGTTTAATCGTATATTATGTACCGTTTGTTATTTCAGGGTACTGATTTGTAATGGGGGTCACATCGTGCAGCATCCACCCAAACGAGATTTCTTAAGTTTGGCCGGGCTGGGGGCTATCACCCCCTATATTAAGCTGCTAGCTGAAGTGAGAGTTAAATATGGTTAGATGACTGAGCGAATTGCTTCACACATTCACAGCAGGTGAACGGCCTCTCCCCATTGTGAACTCAATGATGGACATTTGGTGGCGATGGCTGAGAGAATCTCTTCCCAAAGTCTGAGCAGCAGATCAGCCTCTACCCAGTGTGAACTCGCTGGTGTCTCTGCAGGTTGGATGACCGAATGAAACTCTTCCCACACACTGAGCAGGTGAACTACCTCTCCCCTGTGTGAACATGCTGGTGTCTCTGAAGATGAGACAACCAAGTGAATCCCTTCCCACACACTGAGCAGGTGAATGGCCTCTCTCCAGTGTGAACTTGCTGGTGACTCAGTAGTTGAGAGGACAAAGTGAATCCCTTCCCACACACTGAGCAGGTGAACAGCCTCTCTCCAGTGTGAACTCGCTGGTGTACCTTCAGTTGAGATGAACGAGTGAATCCCTTCCCACAGTCTGAGCAGGTGAACGGCCTCTCTCCAGTGTGAACTCGCTGATGTATGTTCAGTTGAGATGAGCAAGTGAATCCCTTCCCACAGTCTGAGCAGGTGAACGGCCTCTCTCCAGTGTGAACTCGCTGATGTACCTTCAGTTGAGATGAGCAAGTGAATCCCTTCCCACAGTCTGAGCAGGTGAACGGCCTCTCTCCAGTATGAACTCGCTGATGTACCTTCAGATTAAATGACTGAGTGAATCCCTTCCCACAGACTGAGCAGATGAACGGCCTCTCTCCAGTGTGAACTCGCTGATGTACCTTCAGTTGAGATGAACGAGTGAATCCCTTCCCACAGTCTGAGCAGGTGAACGGCCTCTCTCCAGTGTGAACTCGCTGATGTATGTTCAGTTGAGATGAGCAAGTGAATCCCTTCCCACAGTCCGAGCAGGTGAACGGCCTCTCTCCAGTGTGAACTTGCTGATGTACGTTCAGTTGAGATGAGCAAGTGAATCCCTTCCCACAGTCTGAGCAGGTGAACGGCTTCTCTCCAGTGTGAACTCGCCGATGTACCTTCAGTTGAGATGAACGAGTGAAACCCCTCCCACAGTCTGAGCAGGTGAACGGCCTCTCTCCAGTGTGAACTCGCTGATGTATGTTCAGTTGAGATGAGTAAGTGAAACCCTTCCCACAGTCTGAGCAGGTGAACGGCTTCTCTCCAGTGTGAACTCGCTGATGTACCTTCAGTTCAGATGAACGAGTGAATCCCTTCCCACAGTCTGAGCAGGTGAACGGCCTCTCCCCAGTGTGAACTCGCCGATGTACCTTCAGTTGAGATGAACGAGTGAATCCCCTCCCACAGTCTGAGCAGGTGAACGGCCACTCCCCAGTGTGAACTCGCTGATGTATGTTCAGTTGAGATGAGTAAGTGAAACCCTTCCCACAGTCTGAGCAAGTGAACGGCCTCTCTCCAGTGTGAACTCGCTGATGTACCTTCAGATTAAATGACGAAGTGAATCCCTTCCCACAGTCTGAGCAGGTGAACGGCCTCTCTCCAGTGTGAACTCGCTGGTGTACCTTCAGTTGAGATGAGCAAGTGAAACCCTTCCCACAGTCTGAGCAGGTGAACAGCTTCTCTCCAGTGTGAACTCGCTGATGTACCTTCAGTAGGGATGAGCAAGTGAATCCCTTCCCACACACTGAGCAAGTGAACGGCCTCTCTCCAGTGTGAACTCGCTGATGTACCTTCAGTTGGAATGATCGAGTGAATCCCTTCCCACAGTCTGAGCAGGTGAATCGCCTCTCTCCAGTGTGAACTCGCTGATGTACCTTCAGTGCAGATGACAGAGTGAATCCCTTCCCACAGTCTGAGCAGGTGAACGGCCACTCCCAGGTGTGAACTGACTGGTGTCTCAGTAACCGAGATGACAGAGTAAATCCCTTCCCACAGACTGAGCAGGTGAATGGCCTCTCCCCAGTGTGAACTCGCTGATGCACCTTCAGTTGGGATGAGCGAGTGAATCCCTTCCTGCAGTCTGAGCACGTGAACGCCCTCCCGCCAGTGTGAACTGACCAGTGTATCCGTAGGTTAAATGATTCAGTGAATCCCTTCCCACAGTCTGAGCACGTGAACGGCTGCTCTCCAGTGTGAACTGACTGGTGTCTCAGTAGCTTATATGATTCAGTGAATCCCTTCCCACAGTCCAAGCAGGTGAACAGCCGCTCCCCAGTGTGAACTTGCTGATGTACCTTCAGTTTAGAGAAACAAGGGAATCCCTTCCCACAGTCTGAGCACGTGAACGGCTGCTCCCCAGTGTGAACTGACCAGTGTCTCAGTAGCTTATATGATTCAGTGAATCCCTTCCCACAGTCCAAGCAGGTGAACAGCCGGTCTCCAGTGTGAACTCGCTGGTGAGCCATTAGGTCAGATGAACAAGTGAATCCTTCCCTACAAATTCAGCAGATGACTAGCAATTTGCCCAACTAACTGGTGTGTCCACAGGTGGGAAGACCGACTGAATCCCTTCTCACACACAGAACAGTTGAATGACCTTGTCCCAGTGTAAACTTGCTGATGTACCTTCAGTTGAGATGACCAAGTGAATCCCTCCCCACAGTTGGAGCAGGAAGGATGATCGAGTGAATCCCTTGCTCCACTTCTTAAATATCTGTACAGAGACAGCAAAACTGTCGTGTTGTGTTCGAGATTCCCGTAGACAAATTCCTTGTCATTTTTAACCTGTAAAAATATTTACAAAATCCATCAATGGGTGTAGGACAACATTTCAGATGAGATCCCTTGAGTTGTCAAGCTGTGAACTGACTTCACACTGTTACAGTGAAGTTCAACCCAAGGTGGAGAGAGAAATCATCTTCTAACTGGGCACAGTGCTGGTATCTGGAATGACCACCAAATTCTCTGATGCTCTTCCTGTCTCTCTAAGAATGTGGCATTTCTGCCATCTCCAATCTGTGACCTGGCTCAGTTTGACTCTCTCCATTGGCATTATTCCGTTCCCACTGAGCTGCATGGGTGCCTGGCCCCACAGTAACTGAAACCCTCTCACACAAATAGCTGGCAGTGCATTCCACGCACCCACCACTCTCTGTGTAAAGAACTTACCCCTGACATACCCTCGGTATCTATTTCAAAGCACCTTAAAACTATGCCCAATTGTGTTAGCCATTTCAGCCCTGGGAAAGAATCCTCTGGCTATCCACATGATCAATGCCCCTCATTAGCTTATACACCTAAAAAAGGCTCTAAACATAAAGAAGGAAATTATACATTGCTTTGAGGATTTGTTGGAAGTATACAAAATTATGAGGGTATAGATAGGGTAAATGCAGCAGCTTTTTCCACTGAGGTTGGGTGGGATGACAACCAGAGGTCATGGGTAAGTGGAGAAGGTGAAAATTTAACAGGAACATTTGGAAAAGCTCTTTACTGAAATGGTCGTGAGAGTGTGGAATGAGATGTCAACTCAAGTGGTGAATATGAGCTCGGTTTCACCATTTAAAAGAAGTTTGGATGGGAGCCTGGATGGCAGGCATCTGAAGGCGAAAGTCCCAGTGCAGGTATTTGCAGTAGAGACCTTAAATGTTTTTTTCGGCATTGACTAGATGGGCCAAATACCCTGTTTCCGTACTGAACCTCTCCATGTTTCTATGACAGAGAAGCTGGACAAACTCGTTTGGAAGGGAAAAGGTAGGAGTGACAATGGAGCAGCAATGGCTGGAGCTTCTGGGAGCAATTCGGGAGCTGAGTGATAGATACATCCCAAAGAAGTGGAAGCATTGGAAATGCAGGAAGACACAACTGTGGATGAAATGAGAAGCCAAAGCCAACATAAAAGCCAAAGAGAGGGCAAACAAAAGAGCAAAAATGACTGGGAAGCTTTTAGAAACCAACAGATGATGACTAAAAAAAAAAGTCAGATGGGCTCAGGCGGTGGAATTATGATAATGTAGTCATTAGTGAGTCTTGGTATCACCCAACAGTCTGAGGCATTTAGGGGAACAAAATATCCGGGGCCTCAATATCTCTTGAAAACCAAGGTACCCTGCACCAGTTACCTTTCAACTTTTATTTTGGTAGGCACATACAATCCCTACACCCTCAAAATTTCACTTCTGAAGGCCTCCCACTTACCAAGTACTCCTTTGCCAGGAAACAGCCTGTCCCAAACCACACTTGTTAGATCCTTTCTGATATCATTAAAATTGACCTTTCTCCAATTTAGAATCTCAACCCATGGTCCAGACCTCTCTTTTCCCATATTTATCCTGAATTTCATGGCATTATGGTCACTAATTTCTGTCACCAGCCCCGTATCATTTCCTAACAGATCATTGCACACTTCTGCATCGGGAATTCTACGTACTGATTAAGGGCACATTTGACAACCTACACCCCATCTTGTCCTTTTACAGTATGGGATTCACAGTCAATACATGGAAAGTTAAAATCATTTACTGAATCAACTTTTGTTCCTTGGCATGGTCTGCGATCTCTCTACAAATTTGTCCCTCTAAATCCCTCAGATGTTGGGTGCAACCAAGTCCCAATTATGGCTACAATATCATAATTCCCTGTCCTGAGCTCATCTGGCTTTCCTGCAATGCTTCTTGCATTGTGATATACACAGCACATTCATCGCACCATTCACAACACGCTGGAGGTACTCAGCAGGTCGGACAGTATCCGTGGAAATGATCAGTTAACGTTTCTGGCCATAACCCTTCGTCAGGACTGAAGAGGGTAGGGGCAGAGGCCCCATAAAGAAGGTGGCGGGAGGGTGGGGAGGAGAAGGCTCCAGGCTCAATCATTTGATTGCTGACTGTATCTGGTGTCTGAACAACATCTGACTGGTGTCAAGAAAACAACCTCCCCTCATTGTCACAAAACATGCATCATTGCTGTCGCAGTTTATGTTCCACTGGATGCTAATGCTAAAGTAGCCATGAAAGACCTCAGTGCTGCTATTAGCAAGCTGCAGACATTGCATCCAGACGGAGCTTTGACTGTCGCTGGGGACTTTAATCATTGTAACCTACGTACCGTGCTTCCAAGATTTTACCAAAATGTATTATGCACCACCACGTGGAATAAAACCTCAGATCATGTGTACACAAATGTGGCTGATGCTTACAAACTCACTACCCTCCCCCATCTGGGACAGTCCGACCGTCTTTCATTGTTTCTGCTTCCCAAGTATAGCCCGGTCACTAAACGTGTGAAACCCACAATGAAGACTATTAAGATCTGGCTGGAGGGGGCTGACTCTGCTCTTCAGCACCAATTCCAGCACACAGACTGGAGCATGTTTGCTGCCCATGCCACCACAGACTCTCAGATTAACATTGATTTATAAACCAACTCTGTCCTTGAGCACATCAACAAGTGTGTAGATAGAGAGACATCACTAAAACAAATAAAAGTTTTCCCCAGTCAGAAACCATGGATGAACAGAGAGGTTCACCTCCTGCTCAAAGCCAGAGATTCAGCCTTCAGGTCTGGAGACCAGGAGGCTTACAGCTCAGCCAGGGCCAACCTGAGGAGGGGAATCTCTCAGGCTAAACACATTTACAAACAGAGAATCGAGGAGCATTTCAACTCCTCTGACCCCCAGCCCATGTGGCATAGCATACAGGTCATTACAGACTTCAAACCTCCTAGTACTGTGCCCCCTTCCAGCTCTGCTACCCTCCCTGATGAGCTCAATTACTTCTACGCTCGCTTTGATCGAGGGAACAAGGAGGTCACCCTCAAAGCGGATCTCCCACCTGGTGAACTGTCTCTCTCACTTTCCACCTCCGATGTTTGTGGACCCTGAGCAGGGTGAATGTACGGAAGGCAGCTGGTCCGGATGCAATACCTGGCCGTGTGGTCAGAGTCTGTGCAGGACAGTTGGCCGGGGTCTTCACAGACATTTTTAATCTGTCCCTGGCCCAGGGTGTTGTCCCCCACAAGCTTCAAGATCACCACCATCGTGCCAGTGCCGAAGCATTCCACTGCCACGAGCCTGAATGATTTCCGCCCAGTTGCACTCACCCCCATCATTGCAAAGTGCTTTGAGAGACTGGTTCTATCACATCTGAAATCCTGTCTGCCCACTACCCTGCACCCCCATCAATCTGCCTATCGCACCAACAGGTCAACAGAGGACACCATCTCCACGGCACTTCACTCTGCCCTGACCCACCTGGACAGCCCCAACTCTTACGTCAGAATGCTGTTCATTGACTTTAGTTCAGCATTCAATTCTGTAAGCCCCTTCAAGCTGATCACCAAACTTGGCCAGCTTGATATCAGCTCATCCATCTACAATTGGACCTTGGACTGTCTGACGAACAGACCCCAATCAGTTAAGTTAGACAACCTCTCCTCCTCCACTCTCACCCTGAACACCGGCGTGCCTCAAGGCTGTGTGCTGAGCCCTCTTCTGTACTCCCTTTTCACCTGTGACTGTGTTCCTGTACATGGTTCTAACTCCATAATCAAGTTCGCAGAGGCCACCATGGTGGTTGGCCAGATCAGAGGGGATGACGAGACAGCCTACAGGGATGAGGTCCAGCACCTGGCTGTGTGGTGTGCCAACAATGATCTGGCCTTTAACACCCAGAAGACCAAGATCATTGTGGACTTCAGGCATGCTAGGAGCCACACTCCCAATCTACATCAATGGAACTGTAGTGGAGCGTGTATCAAGCTTCAAATTCCTTGGTGTCCACATTTTCGAGGATCTCACCTGGTCCCTGAACTCCTCCATCTTGATCAAAAAGGCGCAACAGCGTCTTTACTTCCTGCGGAGCATCAATAAAGCTCACCTCTGTCCCAGGATATGACAGACTTTTACCACTGTACCATTGAGAGCATACTCACCAACTGCATCTCAGTGTTAAACCATAGAAACCATAGAAAGTACAGCACAGAAACAGGCCCTTTGGCCCCTCTTGGCTGTGCCAAACCATTTTCTGCCTAGTCCCACTGACCTGCGCACGGACCATATCCCTCCATACACCTCCCATCCATGTATCTGTCCAATTTATTCATAAATGTTAAAAAAAGAACCCACATTTACCACCTCGTCCGGCAGCTCATTCCATACACCCACCAATCTCTGTGTGAAGAAGCCCCCCCTAATGTTCCCTTTAAACTTTCACCCCTCACCCTTAACCCATGTCCTCTGGTTTTTTTCTTCCCTTGCCTCAGTGGAAAAAGCCTGCTTGCATTCACTCTATCTTATACCCATCATAATTTTATATACCTCTATCAAATCTCCCCTCATTCTTCTACGCTCCAGGGAATAAAGTCCTAACCTATTCAACCTTTCTCTGTAACTGAGTTTCTCAAGTCCCGACTACATCCTTGTAAACCTTCTCTGCACTCTTTCAACCTTATTTATATCCTTCCTGTAATTTGGTGACCAAAACTGAACACAATACTCCAGATTCAGCCTCACCAATGCCTTATACAACCTCATCATAACATTCCAGCTCTTATACTCAATACTTTGATTAATAGGCCAATGTACCAAAAGCTCTCTTTACGACCCTATCTACCTGTGACGACACTTTTAGGGAATTTTGTATCTGTATTCCCAGATCCCTCTGTTCCACTGCACTCCTCAGTGCCTTACCATTAACCCTGTATGTTCTACGTTGGTTTGTCCTTCCAACATGCAATACCTCACACTTGTCAGTATTAAACTCCATCTGCCATTTTTCAGTCCATTTTTCCAGCTGGTCCAAGTCCTTCTGCAGGCTCTGAAAACCTTCCTCACTGTCTATTACACCTCCAGTCTTTGTATCATCAGCAAACTTGCTGATCCAATTTACCACATTATCATCCAGATCATTGATATAGATGACAAATAACAATGGACCCAGCACTGATCCCTGTGGCACACCAGTAGTCACAGGCCTCCACTCAGAGAAGCAACTCTCTACCACCACTCTCTGGCTTCTTCCATCGAGCCAATGTCTAATCCAATTTACCACCTCTCCATGTATACCTAGTGACTGAATTTTCCTAACTAACCTCCCATGCGGGACCTTGTCAAAGGCCTTACTGAAGTTCATGTAGACAATATCCACTGCCTTCCCTTCATCCACTTTCCTGGTAACCTCCTCGAAAAACTCCAACAGATTGGTCAAACATGACTTACCATGCACAAAGCCATGTTGACTCTCCCTAATAAGCCCCTGTCTATCCAAATGCTTGTAGATTCTGTCTCTTAGTACTCCCTCCAATAACTTACCTACTACTGACGTTAAACTCACCGGCCTATAATTTCCCGGATAACTTTTCGATCCTTTTTTAAACAACGGAACAACATGAGCCACTCTCCAATCCTCCAGCACCTCACCTGCAGACAGCGACATTTTAAATATTTCTGCCAGGGCCCCCGCAATTTCAACACTAGTCTCCTTCAAGGTCCGAGGGAACACCCTGTCAGGTCCTGGGGATTTATCCACTTTAATTTTCCTCAAGACAGCAAGCACCTCCTCCTTTTCAATCTGTACAGTTTCCATGGTCTCACTACTTGATTCCCTCAATTCCATAGATTTCATGCCAGTTTCCTTAGTAAATACAGACGCAAAAAACCTATTTAAGATCTCCCCCATTTCCTTTGGTTCCGCACAAAGCCAACCACTCTGATCTTCAAGAGGACCAATTTTATCCCTTACAATCCTTTTGCTCTTAATATACTTGTAAAAGCTCTTTGGATTATCCTTCACTTTGACTGCCAAGGCAATCTCATGTCTCCTTTTAGCCCTCCTGATTTCTTTCTTAAGTATTTTCTTGCACTTCTTATACTCCTCAAGCACCTGATTTACCCCCTGTTTCCTATACATTTCATACAACTCCTTCTTCTTCTTTATCAGAGTTGCAATATCCCTTGAGAACCAAGGTTCCTTATTCCTATTCAATTTGCCTTTAATCCTGACAGGAACAGACAAACTCTGCACTCTCAAAATTTCCCCTTTGAAGGCGTCCCACCTACCAATCACATCTTTGCCAGAGAACAACCTGTCCCAATCCACACTTTTTAGATCCTTTCTCATTTCTTCAAATTTGGCCTTCATTCAGTTCAGAACCTCAACCCTAGGACCAGATCTATTCTTGTCCATGATCAAATTGAAACTAATGGTGTTATGATCACTGGAACCAAAGTGCTCCCCTACACAGACTTCTGTCACTTGCCGTAATTCGTTTCCTAACAGGAGATCCAATATTGCATCCCCTCTAGTTGGTCCCTCTATATATTGATTTAGAAAACTTTCCTGAACACATTTTACAAACTCTAAACCATCTAGACCCCTAACAGTATGGGAGTCCCAATCAATGTATGGAAAATTAAAATCCCCTACCACCACAACTTTATGTTTCCTGCAGTTGCCTGCTATCTCTCTGCAGATTTGCTCTTCCAAGTCTCGTTGACTATTGGGTGGTCAGTAATACAATCCCACTAATGTGGCTATACCTTTCCTGTTTCTCAGCTCCACCCATAAGGACTCAGTAGACAAGCCCTCTAATTTGTCCTGCCTGGGCACTGCTGTAATATTTTCCCTAACAAGCAATGCTACTCCCCCACCTTTCATTCCTCTGCCTCGATCAGATTTGAAATATCGGAACCCTGGAATATTAAGCTGCCAGTCCTGCCCCTCCTGCAGCCAAGTTTCACTAATTGCTACAACGACATAATTCCACGTGTCAATCCACGCCCTCAACTTATCCGCCTTCCCCACAATACTCCTAGCATTGAAATATATACACCTCAGAAGATTTTTACCACCACTCACAACCTTTATATCAGCAGATTTGCTTAAACTTTCAACATCATTTATTTTCACCCCAGCCACACTGTCAGCTCTGGCACTCTGGTTCCCACCCCCCTGCAAATCTAGTTTAAAGCCTCCCCAATAGCACTAACAAACCTCCCTGAAAGGATATTGGTCCCCCTGTGGTTCAAGTGTAACCCGTCTCTCTTGTACAGGTCCCACCTGCCCCAGAAGAGGTCCCAATGATCCTGAAATCTGAAACCCTGCCCCCTACACCAGTTCCTCAGCCACTTGTTCCTCCTCCAGAGCATCCTATTCCTACCCTCACTGGCACCTAGCACAGGTAGCAATCCTGAGATGTATGGCAATTGTCCCATTTCGGACTACAAAGCACTCCACTGTGTGGTGAAAACTGCCCAGCGGATTATCAGCACCTAATTGTCCACCATTGAGAACATCTACCATAAACACTGCCTGGGAAGGGCGAAACGCATTATCAAGGATGCATCTCACCCTAACCATGGACTTTTTACTCTCCTCCCATCTGCTAGGCACTACAGGAGCCTCCGCTCCCGCACCAGCAGGCACAGGAAGAGCTTCTTCCCTGAGGCTGTGATGCTGCTGAACCTCACATCACAGCACTAAGCAGTATTGCATCCGTATTGTACTGTCTCCGTACTTTTATATTTGTGTGCTGTAGTACTTACTTTTTATTCTCAGTTATTTTGTAAATAACACTATTCTTTGCATTTCTGGTCAGATGCTAACTGCATTTCATTGGCTTTGTATCTGTACTTGGCACACTGACAATAAAGTTGAATCTAATCTAATCTAAAAAAACAAAGGAGCTGATTGTGGACGACAGGAGGAATGGAGACAGGCTCACCCCTATTGGCATCAGTGGATCTGGGGTTGAGACGGTGAACAGCTTCAAGATCCTTGGCATAAACATCACCGAGGATCTCACATGGTCTGTACATACCGGCTGTGTTGTGAAAAGAGCACACAGCACCTTGCTCACCTCAGACGGCTGAAGAAGCTTGGGATGGGGTCCCAAATCCTAAGAACTTTGTACAGGAACACAATTGAGAGCATCCTGACTGGCTGCATCACTGCCTGGTATGGGAACTGTACTTCCCTTAATCGCAGGAACCTGCAGAGCGTGGTGCGGACAGCCCAGCACATCTGTAGATGTGAACTTCCCACTATTCAGGACATTTACAGAGACAGGGGGGTAAAAAGGGCCCAAAGGATATTGGGGACCCAATTCACCACAACCACAAACTGTTCCTGCTGCTACCATCCAGGAAACGGTACAACAGCAAAAGAACCAACAGGCTCCGGGACATCATCTTCCACCAGGCCATCAGACTGATTAATTCATGCTGATACAATTGCATTTCTATGTTATATTGACTGCCGTATGTACAAACTATTTATTATAAACAACTATAAATTACACATTGCACATTCAGACGGAGATGTAAAGATTTCTACTCCTCACGTACAGGAAGGATGTATGTAATAAAGTCAATTCAATTCAATTCACCCTCCCCACTATCTGTTCTGTCATTCTGGTTCCCATTTCCCCCTACAACTTATTTTAACCACATCACCCTCTCTCCCCACACTAGCACTAGCGAGCCTCACCACTGGGATATTAGTCCCCTCTTGTTCTGTTCCCCTCACTAACAAATCCCCTATCACCCCTTTGACTTTCCTCTGCCAGGTAATCCCCCCAACAGTTTCTAAAGTGGATCCACCTGTTGTTGTGTGGGATGGACACAAGATTACTCTGCGATGGCGATTTAACCTCATTCCCCTTCCTGACTCTCACCCAGTTTCTTGTGTCCTACACCTTGGGTGTAACTCACCTCTCTTCATGTCATATCTATGACTTTAGATAGAGAGGTATTCATTTTAACAGCCAGCAAATCACTGTCAGTAAGAACTTTGATCTCCTCTGGGCTCGATCGACTTCATCTGCACTCTCACACAACCTATGTAGCAGGCCTGTAACGGGGAATGAAGTATTTTCTCACCAGAGCTTTTGCACATTGTCCATATCTGATTTGCTTGCTAAATGACGCTTTAAAAAGTCAGATTTCAAACTATCACTCCACTTCCTCCCACTTTCAAATTCTCCAGCAACTTTTGCATCACCACAATACACACAGGTAACACCAGTTTCTGTATTGTACATAAATATTTCCCCTGAACCCTCCCCCAGGTGACTGACGGTGGTGAACTCAGTGATGGCAATGCCAATGAATATGAAGGGAAGGGCAGTAGTCTGTCTCATTGGAGTCTGGCACATTTGTGATGTGAAAGCTACTTGTTGCCCAGGGCAAAGGTGTTTGATATCATTATGTACCCAGAGAGAGTGGGACAAAACATGTTCTCACGGGTAGAAAGTCCAGAACAAGAGGGGGTGGAACAAGCAACAGACACAAAATGCTGGGGGAACTCAGCAGGCCAGGCAGCATCTATGGAAAAGAGTACTAATGCTGAGTTCCTCCAGCAATTTGTGTGTGTTGCTCGGATTTCCAGCATCTGCAGATTTTCTCTTGTTTGTGACTGGAGGCAGAACAAAGGTGATTTTCACAACAGCTGATGTAAAAGATTTTGTTCCCTTTCTCCGAGTTCCCGATCCTTGCATTTAGACAGCTGGAGCTCAGCTCTGTCTGAGACCCATCGGTTCCCATTCCCTCATCAGCCGGAAGCTCCCCGGGGCCCGTGTACGGATGGTGGGGCTGAGAGAGAGGGAAGAGAGCAGGACTGTCCCGGGATTGCGGGTCACGGAGTCCGGAGTCACAGCAACTACCCGAAGTCGGTGTTGAAAACGCCGCCCGGTGAGACCCCCAACCCGGAGATCCCTTCTCACCTCAACCGATCATCCGGGGCCTTTTGTGCCCCGCGCGCTGGTGAGCTCGAGCTTGGTCGGTTTAACGGCTGGGCTACTAATCACGTGACCAGACCCTCCCCCACCGCTGTCAACAGAGGAGTCACGCGATGCGCTGTTCCCATTGGTCCGAAGTGATGTCAATCACTACTTCCAGCCAATAGCGGAGGCGGACCAGCCGAGAGGGCGTTACCCCCGCTGACTCCGTCTCCCGAACTTTCCGTCACGGCGGGACAACCGTCAAAGTAAATGTCCGCTTTCTGATTTATTTCCATTTCCCTCCGAGGGAAGTTGGGGCGTTTGTGAAGCGTCTCCTGCGGCCGGAGTCTGATGTGTCGCTGAGAGGTAGGAGGAGACCGCTCGGCCCGTCGGTTTGATGCCGGTTCCCCGGGGAGGGAGAGGATGAAGACGGTGAGAGAGGGGGCGGACAGGATGTTTGTCCCGGTGGGGACAGGAGGGGCTCATCTGTGGAAATGTCTGAGCCCACGGTGGTGGCGATTCACCACATTGGGGGGCAAACACCGGCAGACTGTTGCCCTGCAAGCGGGGCCGATGGTCCGGGCAAAGTGACAATTATTTGTGTTTTGTTGAGACTGTACCGGGAATATGGTGTAAAATCCCGCTCCCCACACTAACACGGGTCACACAGACCAAAGAACAAACTGCCGGAGGAACTCAGTGGGTCGGGCAGCATCTGTGGAGGGAAATGGACCGTCAACATTTCGGGCCGAGACCCTCCCTCTGGACTGAGAGTGGACGGGAAATAGTCCGAGAAAAGAGGTGAGGGGTGGGGATGGGGCAAGAGCTGGGGAGTGAGAGGTGGATCCAGGTGAGGGGGAGGTGGGAAGGTGGAAATAGTGACGGGGGTGGGAGGTGAGTGGTTGGGGCAACACGGGGCTGCAGGAGATGGAAATTAATTCCATAGAGGATTAACAAAGAGGTTAGAGAGTATTTGTTATAGAGAGTGCAATGAAGATTCACCAGACTAATCCCTGGAGTGGTGGGGTCATCATATGAAGAAAGATCAAATGCAATAACCCTTTCATTTATAGAATTGAGGACTGAGAGGTGAACACATTGAAATGCACAACATCATTACTGGCTGAACCAGGGATCCCAGTCTCTGAAAAAGGGGGTGGACTGTCCGGGACTGAGATGAGGGGAAATGTCTCCACTCTGAGGGTGGTGAATGTCTGTAAATCCCCACCACAGAGGGTGGTGAAGACTCAGTGATCGTCCTCACATAAAACAGAGGCTGGTAGATGTGTGGAGACCGGAGGGATCGAGGAAATGAGGATTGGGCAGAAACATGTGGCTGAGATGGGAGAGCAGCCACCATTCTGTTGATGGTTAGAGGGGCTGAATGGCCACTTCCTGCTGTTTCTCACTTGATGTTTCAGTGTTCCTGTCCAGTGAGGCAGGAGGAATGTGAATAGAAATTAGAAACATAGAAAAACTACAGCAGAACATAGGACCTTCAGCCACAATGCTGTGCCGAATATATCCTTACCTCAGAAATTACCTAGGGTTACCCATAGCCCCCTATTTTTCTAACTTCCATGTCCAGGAGACTCTTCAAAGTCCCTATCATATCCGTCTCCACCACCATCGTTGGCAGCCCATTCCACACACTCACCACTCTCTGTGCAAAAAAAAAACTTACCCCTGACATCTCCTCTGCACCTACTCCTCAGAACCTTAAACCTGTGTCCTCTTGTGGCAAATATTTCAGCCCTGGTAAAAAGCCTCTGACTATCCACAAGATCAATGCCTCTCATCATCTTGTACACCTCTATCAGGTCACCGCTCATCCTCTGTCACTCCAAGGAGAAAAGGCCATGTTCACTCAACCTATTCTCATAAGACATGCTCCCCAATCCAGGCAACATCCTTGTAAATCTCCTCTGCACTCTTTCTACGGTTTCCACGTCCTTCCTGTAGTGAGGCGAACAGAACTGAGCACAGTACTCAAAGTGGGGTTGACCAGGGTCCTATTTAGCTGTAACACTACCTCTCGGCTCCTAAACTCAATCCCAGGGTTGATTTAGGCCAATGCACCGTACCGCCTTCTTAACCACAGAGTCAACCTGCGTAGCAGCTTTGAGTGACTTATGGACTCGGACCACAAGATGCCTCTGATCCTCCACACTGCCAAGAGTCTTACCATTAATACTATATTCTGCCATCATATTTGACCTACCAAAGTGAGCCACTGATCTGGGTTGAATTCCATCTTCTACTTGTCAGCCCAGTTTTGCATCCTATCAATGTCCGCTGTAGCCTCTGACAGCCCTCCACACTATCCGCAACACCTCCAACCTTTTTGTCATCAGCAAATTTACTAACCCATCTGTCCACTTCCTCATCCAGGTCATTTATAAAAATCACAAAGAGTAGGGGTCCCAGAACAGATCCCTGAGGCACACAACTGGTCACCGACCTCCATGCAGAATATGACCTGTCTACAACCACTCTTTGCCTTCTGTGGGCAAGCCAGCTCTTGATCCACAAAGCAATCTCCCCTTGGATCCCAGGCCTCCTTACTTTCTCAATAAGCCTTGCATGGTGTACCTTATCAAATCCAACGTTCTTCTGATGTTAGCCTTAAACTAGACTGATGTTTAATATTGTGGATCTGTAAAAGATAAATCAGTTCTGTTTCAAATCTCATGTCACAGATACTTACTGTCTCTGCCACACTCACTCTGTACACTAGAGAGGCCACTCAGTCCGTCTGGTCCCTGCCCATGTTTCTGTTCCATATCAGTATTGTAAAATCTAGCCCTGTCGTTCACTTCACCTCTCACTCTCCCCATGATGACAGGTTGCAACTCGTCACTACTCTGCAGGAGAAGAGATTTCCCTTGAACTTCATAGAATCAGAAATCGAGAGCAGATTACAGGCCCCTCGGCTCACAATGTTGTGCCGATCATGTAACCTACTCCAGAAACTGCCTGGAATTTCCCGACCGCATTGCCCTCTATTTTCCTAAGCTCCATGTACCTGTCTATTGGTAATCATTTTCCAATGTTCTATAGATTCAGGATCAGTTCCTGTGGATTGGAGGGTAGCTAATGTTATCCCACTTTTGAAGAAAGGAGGGAGAGAGAAAACAGGCAATTATAGACCAGTTAGTCTGACATCAGTGGTGGGGAAGATGCTGGAATCAATTGTGAAAGATGTAATAGTGGCACATTTGGATAGCAGTGGCAGGATAGGTCCGAGTCAGCATGGATTTACGATGGGGAAATGATGCTTGACTAATCTTCTGGAATTTTTTGAGAACGTAACTATGAAAATGGACATGGGAAAGCCAGTGGATGTAGTGTACCTGGACTTTCAGAAAGCCTTTGATAAGGTCCCACATAGGAGGTTAGTGTGCAAAATTAGAGCAAATGGTATTGGGGGTAGGGTACTGACATGGATAGAAAATTGGTTAGTAGACAGGAAACAAACAGTAGCGATTAATGGCAGAATGGCAGGCGATGACCAGTGGGGTACCGCAGGGTTCAGTGCTGGGACCACAGCTGTTTACAATATATATTAATGATTTGGATGAAGGGATTAAAACATCACCAAGTTTTCTGATGACACAAAGCTGGGTGACAGTGTGAAATGTGAGCAGGACATATGAGAATGCAGGGTGACTTGGACAGGCTGGGTGAGTGGGCGGATGCATAGCAGATGCAGTTTAATGTGGATAAATGTGAGGTTATCCACTTTGCTGGCAAGAACAGGAAGGCAGATTACGATCTAAATGGTGTCAAGTTAGGAAAAGGGGAAGTACAACAAGATCTAGGTGTTCTTGTACATCAGTCACTGAAAGCAAGCATGCAGGTACAGCAGACAGTGAAGCAAGCTAATGGCATGCTGGCCTTCATAACAAGAGGAATTGAGTATTAGAGCAAAGAAGTCCTTCTGCAGTTGTACAGGGCCCTGGTGAAACCACACCTGGAGTACTGTGTGCAGTTTTGGTCTCCAGATTTGAGGAAGGACATTCATGCTATTGAGGGAGTGCAGCGTAGGTTCACAAGATTAATTCCCAGGATGGCGGGACTGTCATATGTTGAAAGATTTGAGCGATTGGGCTTGTATACTCTGGAATTTAGAGGGATGAGAGGGGATCTTATCGAAACATAAGATTATTAAGGGATTGGACACGCTGGAGGCAGGAAGCATGTTCCCGCTGATGGGTGAGTCCAGAACCAGAGGCCACAGTTTAAGAATAAGGGGTAAGCCATTTAGAACGGAGTTGAGGAAAAACTTCTTCACCCAGAGAATGGTGGATATATGGAATGTTCTGCCCCAGAAGGCTGTGGAGGCCAAGTCTCTGGATGCTCTCAAGAAAGAGATGGATAGAGTTCTTAAAGATAGTGGAATCAAAGGTTATGGGGAGAAGGCAGGAACTGGATACTGATTGTGGGCGATCAGCCATGATCACAGTGAAAGGTGGTTCTGACTCTAAGGGCTGAATGGCCTACTCCTGCACCTATTGTCGATTGTCCAAGTGTCTTAAAAGACCCTATTGTATCCACGTCTACCAATGTCTCTGGCTGTGCATTCCACACACCCACCACTCTTTGACATCTCCTGTGCGCCTGGGTCCAAGCACCTTAAAACTATGCCCCTCGTGTTAGGCATTTCAGCCCTGGGAAAAAGCCTCTGGCTATTCACACGACCAATATCTCTCATCATCTTATACACCTGCATGATTTTCTCCAGGCTGAATAAGACGATGAGCTCCCTGTGTATTTGAAGTTCTTCAGTGCTGTGAAATAATTTAGCTAAACTCCTTCTTCGCTGCTCTTTTCAACGTTTTTGGTCATTTTCACTCATTTCAAAGGACTGTGCCTCAGACAGCTGGGTTGTTGCAATGCGCCTCTAAAGTCTGACAGCAGACTAGCGAATGAATCTTCGACGGAGCAGATTCAGAAACCAATGAGATGCCAGCCTGAGTCAGGGCTTTGAGGCTCCAGAGAGCGATGGGGTCTAGAGTTTATGGGGAGGAGGAGGAATCTGACCAGCAGGATGTGCCTATAAATCAAAGATGAGAAACATTTAGAAACATTGATTGAAAAAAAAAGTGGGTTCTGCAAAATACCGGAATAAATCAGCAGATCAGGCAACGAATGTGGAGAGGAATAAATAGACAACATTTCTGCCGAGCCCCTTCAGCATGCCTACACTGAGTACTCCTCTGCTTAGTCGCTGCCTGAACTGCAAAGTTCCTCTAGCATTTTGTGTGTGTGTGCGTCTCTGTATTTCCAGCAACTGCAGAATCTCTTGTGTTTTATATCTACATCTGTAAGGGGATTGTACTTTGGCATTAGATACACGTTGATATTGAGTATATTGTTTATGGGAGCCGCTTTCTGCGTTAAAACAGCTGCTGAATTTTCTACACACACAAAAAAAAGCTATGGACGTGGAACTGGTGCTTGCAGAAACTTTTAATGGCACCGTGATTACCAATAAAGCCCTGCAATATAAAGTTCGCCGTCGCCGAAGCACCGATCAAATGCGCAAGCGTCAGGGCTGTTCCGTTGCCGAATATCACGCATGCGCGCAGTACACGGTAAGCTTAAGGAGATCGGCTGTAGGGAGACTGTTGCGGGGTGGGGAGAAGGGAGATTGGTGGGGTTTCAACACCGACTTCGGGACAGTTGCTGTGAGCTCCGGACTCCGTGACCCGAAATCCTGGGACAGTCCTGCTCTCTTCCCTCTCTCTCAGCCCCACCATCCGTACACGGGCTCCGGGGAGCTTCCGGCTGAGAGGGAATGGGAACCGATGGATCTCTCAGACAGAGCTGAGCTCCAGCTGTCTAAATGCAAGGATTGGGAACTCGGAGAAAGGGAACAAAATCTTTTACATCAGCTGTTGTGAAAATCACCTTCGTTCTGCCTCCAATCACAACCAAGAGAAAATCTGCAGAGAGGGCACAGTTTTAAGGTGCTTGGAAGTAGGTACGAAGGAGATGTCAGGGGTGTTGTGTTCTTTATACGTACCGTGGGTTACTAATAACAAACCATATTCTGCAGAATTGAACTTCTACTTAACAGCAGCAAAACCACGTCTTACACTGCCATGCTTCTCTATCATTCTTGATTTCTGCTCATGTTAGTAACTCTGTCCAGTCACGTCCTGACACGTGATATCACCACAAGGGGTAAGTTTTTTTACACAGAGTGGTGAGTGCGTGGAATGGGCTGCGGCAGCTGTGATGAAGCCGGATAAAATAGGGTCTTTTAAGAGGATCCTGGATAGGTACATGGCACGTAGAAAAATACAGGGCTATGGGGAACTCTAGGGAATTTCTGAAGTAAGTAATGTCTGGCACAGCATTGTGGGCCAAAGGGCCTGTATTGTGTTGTATAAATGGGGAAGTCACTTACCCATGACCTCTGGTTGTCGTCCCACCCAACATCAGTGCAAAAAGCTGCTTGCATTTACCCTATCTATACCCTCATAATTTTGCCTACTTCCAACAAAGCTTTTTTTTAGGTGAATAAGATGATGAGGGGCATTGATCATGTGGATAGCCAGAGGCTTTTCCCAGGGCTGAAATGGCTAACACGAGGGGCATAGTTTTAAGCTGCTTGGAAATATGTACCGAGGGGATGTCAGTGGTAAGTTTTTTTACACAGAGAGTGGTGGGTGTGTGGAATGCACTGCCAGCAGTGGTGGCCGAGGCAGATAAAATAGGGTCTTTTAACAGCCTCTTAGATAGGTACATGGAGCTTAGAAACATAGAGGTCTATGTGCTAGGGAAATTCCAGGCAGTTTCCAGAGTAAGTTTCATGGTTGGAACAACATTGTGGGCTGAATGGCCTGGAATATGCTGTAGATCTCTATGTTCTATGTTGAACAGTGAAATAACTTTGGCTATCCTACAATCCTCTGATAACTCTCCCGTTACTAAGGATGAATTAATTATCTCTGCTGGGGCCCGACAATTTCTGCACTTGCCTCCCATGGGGACCGAGGGAGCACCTTGTCATGCCCTGGAGATTTATCCACCCTCTTCTTTAATCTGTACAGGGTCCACGATTTTAATGCCGCTTTTCCACACTCTCATTGACACTGTGTCCATCTGAGTAAATAGAAATGAAAAAAATATTTAAGATCTTCCCCCATCTGCTTTGGTTCCAGCCATGGATTGCCATTCCGGTCTTCCAGAGGACCAACTTTGTGCCTTGCAATCCTTTTGCTTTTAATCTATCTCCAGAATCCCTGAGGATTATCCTTCATCTTTTCTGCAAGGGGAATCTCATGCCTTCTTTTCGCCATCCTGATTTATTTCTTATACTCCATTTCAACCTGCCTGCCTATCCCTGTTATGCAACTCCATTTTGTGCTTCATCAGGGTCTCAATATCTCTTGAAATCTAAGGTTCCCTACAGTTTCTATCTTTACCTTTTATTCTGACAAGCACATACCCGCTTTGTACTTTCAAAATTTTGCTTTGAAGGCCTCAATTTACCAAGCACACCTTTGCCATAAAGCAGCCTGTCCCAGGCCACAGTTGCCAGATCCTAGTGTCATAATTCCAGGTGTTGATCCATGCCCTGAACACATCTGCCTTTCCTACGCTGCTCCTTGTATTGAAATATACAGGGCTCAGCATATTCACTGCACCATGCTCAACTTTTTCATTCCTGACTTTGTCTGAGGACTGAACAACAACTGTCTCCGCAAACCCTGCACTATCTATTCTGTTATTCAGGCTCCCATTCCCCCTGCAACTTCAGTTTGACCCTCCCCCACCACCACCTCCCATAGCAGCTCTATCACCCCTTTGGCTTTCATCTCCCAGATCAATAAAAAGGAGGTGCATACCTGGTACAGGCAGATTGGAACAAATGGGGTACTTGTGAGATACAGGAAATTCAAGTGAACACTTATGAAAGACAAAGAAGGCATGAGGTTACCCCAGCAGGCAAGATGAAGGAGAATCCTCATGGATTCTGCAGATATGTTAAGAGTGAAAAGATTGCAAGGGAAAAAATTAATCCTCTGCAAGATCAGAATGGTAATCCATATGAGGAGACAAAATAGATGTGGGAGATTTTTTTTTACTCACGAGATGAACACAGAGTCTATAGAAGTGAGGCAAAGCAGCATCAAATTCCTAGACCCTGTACAGATTACAGAGGTGGAATATGGGAGGTGGATCAAGAAGGTTTGGTCACTCAGCACTCAAGATGAGATAGTAAATTGGATGAGACACTGTCTTTGGGAGAAGCCAGTGTGTGGTAGCAGATGGCTGCCTCTTGACCGCATCCTGTGACTAGCGGTGTGCCACAGGGATCAGTGCTGTATCTGTTATTGTTTGTCATCTATATCAGTAATCTGGATGATAGGGTGGTTAACTGGATCAGAAAATTTGTAGCTGACACCAAGATTGGTGGTGTAGTCGTCAGCGAGGAAGAGTATCATGGTTTGCAGTATGATCTGGACCAGCTGGGAAAATGGTTTGGGAAATGGAAAATGTAATTTAATGCAGACAAGTGTGAGGTATTGCACTTTGGTATGACCTACCAAGGGAGGTCTTTCACAGTGACTGGTCAGGCATGGAGGAGTATTGTAGTAAGAAAGGGTCCTGGGAATACAAGTCTTTAATTCACTGAAAGTGGTATCACAGTTAGATAGAGACAGAAAGAAAGATTTCAGCCCATTGGCCTTCATGAACTAGAGTACTGACAACAATAGACGGATGTTATGTTGACTTGTAGAAGGCACTGGTGAAGCCTAATTTGGAGTATTGTGTGCGGTTTTGGTTACCAACCTACAGGAAAGATGTAAAAGAGGTTCAGAGAAAATTCACAAGGATGTTGCCAGGTCTGTAGGACTTGAGTTATAAGGAAAGATCGAACAGGTCAGGACTTTATTCCTTGGAACATAAAAGATTGAGGGGAGATTTGATTGGGGTATACCACTATTATGAGGGACATAGATAGGGATTTTACCACTGAGATGGTGTGGGACTACAACCAGAGGCCATGGGTTAAGGGGGAAAGGTGAAACATTAAGGGGAACATGAGGGGAAACTTCTTCACACCGACGATCATCCAGGTGTGGAATGAGCAAAGAGCACAAGTGGTGCATGCAAGCACGATTTCAACATTTAAGAGGTTTGAGTAGGTGCCTGGATGGTAGGGGTATGGGAGTGGGCAGTTTAAATAGTTCAGCACAAACCAGATGGCCCAAGAACCTGAAATAATACAAAAATTCACTTTAAGTCCTTTTCACAGCTGTGCAGACCAACCATTCATCTCAGCAGGAATTTTTTTATATGGCGTTAACACTGTGGCACTTTAAGTTAATCATATGTAAAAGAAAATCCCAAATGCATGTCAAGAAAGACTATTTGCGTGATACTGTTTCAGTTACTGTGGGGCCAGGCACCCATGCTGCTCAGCAGGAACAGGGAATAATACCAATGGAGAGAGTCAAACTGAGCCAGGTCACAGATTGGAGATGGCAGAAATGCCCCATTTTTATAGAGACAGGAAGAGCATCAGAGAATTGATGGTCATTCCAGATACCAGCACTGTGCCCAGTTAGAAGATGATTTCTCTGTCCATCTCGGGTTGAATCTCACTGTAACAGTGTGATACCAGATCAAACCTTGGCAACTCAAGTAATCTCATCTGAAATGTTGTCCTACACACACTAATGGATTTTGTTATTCTTTTTACAGATTAAAAATGAGAAGGAATTTGTCCCCAGGAATCTCAAACACGACACGCCAGTTTTGCTGTCTCTGTCTAGACATTTAAGAAAAGGAGCAAGGGATTCAATCAGCCATCCTTCCTGCTCAGAAGGTGGGGAGGGATTCACTCGTTCATTTGACCAATTGGTACACCCATTATTTTACACAGGGGAGAGGCTGATCACGTGCTCGGACAGTGGGAATGGATTTACTCGGTCATCACAACTGAAGGTACATCAGCAAGTTCACACTGGACAAGGCCATTCATCTATTCTGTGTGTGAGGAAGGATTCAGTCGGTCTTCCCACCTGTCGACACACCAGTCAGTTCACATCGAGCAGAGGCTGGTCATCTGCTGAATTTGTGGGAAAGGATTCACTCAGTCATCTGACACAATGGCTCACCAGCGTGTTTACACCGGCGAGCGGCCGTTCACCTGCTCAGACTGTGGGAAGGAATTCACTGAGTCATCCAACCTAATGGCACATCAGCGAGTTCACACTGGGGAGAAGCCGTTCACGTGCTCAGTCTGTGGGAAGAGATTCACTTGGTTATCCACACTACAGAGTCATCAGCGAGTTCACACTGGGGAGAAGCCATTCACCTGCTCAGTCTGTGGGAAGAGATTCACTGATTCATCCAACCTACAGAGACATCAGCGAGTTCACACTGGGGAGAAGCCGTTCACCTGCTCAGTCTGTGGGAAGAGATTCACTGATTCATCCACCGTACAGAGTCATCAGCGAGTTCACACTGGGGAGAAGCCGTTCACCTGTTCAGAATGTGGGAAGGGATTCACTCAGTTATCCAAACTACAGATTCATCAGCGAGTTCACACTGGGGAGAAGCCATTCACCTGCTCAGAATGTGGGAAGGGATTCACTCAGTTATCCGCCCTGCAGAGACATCAGCGAGTTCACACTGGGGAGAAGCGGTTCACCTGCTCAGTCTGTGGGAAGAGATTCACTGATTCATCCAACCTACAGAGACACCAATTAGTTCACACAGGGGAGAAGCCGTTCACCTGCTCAGTCTGTGGGAAGAGATTCACTGATTCATCCACCCTACAGAGTCATCAGCGAGTTCACACTGGGGAGAAGCCATTCACCTGCTCAGAATGTGGGAATGTATTCACTCGGTCATCCCAACTACTGGCACACCAGTCAGTTCACACTGGGGAGTGGCCGTTTACCTGCTCAGAATGTGGGAAAGGATTCCCTCAATCGTCCACCCTACTGACACATCTGCGAGTTCACACTGGGGAAAAACCGTTCACCTGCTCAGTCTGTGGGAAGAGATTCACTCAGTCATCCAACCTACAGAGACATCAGCGAGTTCACACTGGGGAGAAGCCATTCACCAGCTCAGAATGTGGGAAAGGATTCATTCGGTCATCCAACCTACTGGCACACCAGTCAGTTCACAATGGGGAGTGGCCGTTGTTATGAATCCCTAGATTTCGTTTCCTGTGGACTGTCATTTTGAGAGAGAGAGAGAGATTAAGAATGGAAATCAGTCTGACTTGCAGCTTGTTTACATCACTCACAGCTTGTTTAGTTTTAACCGAGGACACAGACACTCAGAGTCAGACTGAGATGAAGGAGGATAAATGGAAGGATCAAAACAAGGGAACTAGTGGCCAAGGGTCACTGTTTAGAACTTTCCTATGCCCACAAGGGTGGGTTAATTATCGATTCAGCGAACATCAAATGTGAGGTTGTCACCTCGTTTGATCCATACGAGTGGATCTGATTTGGGGTATCCTGTGAAGACCACTTATGTGTTAACCCTTGCCTGGGTGTGGTGTGGGAATTCACTTGAAGACGATACCCCTTGTGACAAGTCACCTTCAGTGATAATTTGTATGTGGATTTGGAACGACGACAGATAAAATCTACAGCGACTGTTCTTTCGTTTTACCACTGTGGAATTCGACAGAATTGCCTTCTCTTGACATTTACCCTGCACTACAAATATCTCTCTCTCATCACCTATTCTGTGGTTGAACTGAACTTTCATAGTTCACCATCTCAAGACTCCAAGCCTGGTTTCCCCTGAGCTCAATAGTTTGGGAGTTATATTTACACACAAGTACACATAACACTGTTAACTTTTGTTTATCTTGCTAATTACTATATTGTTAGTAGATACGAATAAAGATAGTGGATTTAACATCAAAAACAGACTCTAAGTGTAGTCTATTGCGTCCGGCTCATTTCTAAAGCGTTACGGTTCATAACAAAATTTGGGCCTGCATCCTGGATAGGAACAGATTTGGAGGCGTATTGATTAATTATCGATTTCATTGGAGAAATCCCTTTTGATTTATTTGTGTGTGGAAAATCAGCAGCAATGGATGTTGATAGATTTCTGGAAGCACCAACCTCTGAGGCACTAAAGGACACCAGAAGGATTGATATGTTGAGTATTGCAAAAAGGTTAAAACTTGCTAAGGTGAAATCGACAATGAGGAGGTCACAGATGCAGAGGATAATAGCTGAACATTATGTATCTGAGGGTGTGTTTAAAGTGGAGGAGTTGGAGGTGTTTCCTGGAAGTAAGCCTAGTGAGCTTAGGCTCCCGTACAAGTTAGAAAAATTAAAGATGGAGGCTGTGGAAAGGCAGAGGCAGGTTGAGGCTAGAGAGGCAGGAAAACAGCCATTACTATTCTGCCATCATCCATGCTAGTGTCCCCTTCCAATCAACTTTGGTGAGCTCTTCTCCCATACCTCCGTAGTTCCCCTCACTCCACTAATAATGATGCATCGTGTTGTACCTTTCCCCTCTCAAAGTGCAGGGTGAATTGTAACATGTTATGATCACCAAGTCCACGTTTCCTTTACCATAAGCTTCGTAATCAAACCTGGTTCATTACACAACACCCAATCCAAAATTAACTTTTCCCTAATGGGCACAATTACAAGCTGTTCAAAAAGGCATCTCATTGGTATGTTCCAAATTCCCTCTCTTGAGATCAAACACCAGCCTGATTTTCATGATCAACCTCCACCCATCCCACTCATGGACTGTTTGTCCCACTCCCATCTGGGTAGACTACGCAGCATCCTCACCAGGACGGCCAGCCTCTGGGACAGCTACTTTCCCCAAGCAGTTAGGCTGATAAATGTCTCTACCCAACTAACCCACCCTTCCACACACCAAACACCTCGACTTTATCATTTCCTGTCTGTCATCTTATATGCAGGCATACTTTTATTTATTATTTTATCATTTATTATTATATTGTAATTTGTCCTCTACTGTGCCTATTTTCTTGTTTATTATTTATTGTACTGCCCTGCACTGTTTTGTGCACCTCATGCAGTCCTGTGTAGGTCTGTAGTCAAGTGTAGTTTTTGGGTTATTTTACGTAGTCTAGTGTAGCTTTGCGTTGTGTCACTTAGCCTAGTGTAGTTTTGTGTTGTTTCATGTAGCACCATGGTCCTGGAGGTATGTTGTTTTTACTGTGCACTGTAACAGCAGTTTATGATCGAAATCACAATAAAAAGTGACTTGACTTGACTATACCGAGCGTCACTTTATGGACATACAATCAATCCGTGCACAGTTTACAAGCTGTGGATATATGTTTTTACTATTGTGTTTTTGTGCTGCATTGGAGCCGGAGTAATAATTATTTTGATCCCATTCAGATTTGTCTGCTGGAAATGGAATTAAACTACCTTGAATCTTGAATAAACATTTCAGCAGTCTGCAGCGTCACATTTCTGTCTCTCAGTGTTCCTGCGGCAGAGCGTCACCCGGTGACAATGGAGTCCACAAATCAGGGGCTCCTGTTATTGTGGCAAATCACCACCGGGTGGCAGTGTTGTCCACAAGAGGGAGCAGTTTACAGCGATAAGGAAGGGGTGTAGGGGGCTGGAAGCCAACTCTGCAAGTGGATGAAGTGCCAGACCTGCCCCAAACCACTCTCCCCACCACCAGTCAGGGCCCCAAACAGTCCTTCCACATGAGGCAACTTTTCAACATCGTGCCTGTTGGGGTCATCGGCTGTTTCCAGTTTTCCAGGTGTGGCCTCCTCGACATTAGTGAGACCCGATGTAGTCTCTGCATTCTGCACTCTGTCCCGATGAGATTCTGCAGATATTGGAGATGCAGAGTAACAAACACAAAATGTTGGAGGAAGTCAGGAGGTCAGGTAGCTTCTATAGTGGTGGATAAATCAAAACAGATTTCCTGCAGAGACCCTTCATCACGACTGGAAGTGGGGAGAAGCTGGAACAAGATGGTGCGGGAGTGGAAAGAGTCCAAGCTGGTAGATGACAGGTGAAGTCAGGTGAGAGTGAAGGTGAGTGGGTGGGGGAAGTGGGAGATGAAGTGGGTGGGGGAGGTGGGAGATGAAGTGAGACACTGTGAGGTGGGAGGTGGAAAATGCAAAGGGCTGAAAAGAAGGAATCTGATAGGATAGGAGAGCGGACCATGGGGAAAAAAGGAAGTAAAAGAGGAACCAGAGGGAGACGATCCACAGTGGAGAAGAGAAGTGGGGAGACAGAATGGAGGAGACGGGCGTGTGGGTTGATGAAAAGAAAAGGTGGCGGTAGAAGTTAAAGATATCGATGTTCATGCCGTCGGGTTGTAAACTACCCGGATGTAATATGAGGTGTTGCTCATTTAACCTGCAAGTGGACTCATCGAGTTAGTTAAACAATGAACCAGAAGGGAGAGTGGATTAATAGTCTTCCCCTGGCATCCCTATTAAATCATTCCTCTCTCACCTTGAACCGGTGCCGTCTGGTTGTTGATTCCACAAAAGTGGGGCAAAGGACTGCGCACGTTCCCCATTTCTGTACACTCAGGGTCTGGGACACCTGCATCATGTCAGCCTCAATCTCCTGCAGTTCAAGGTGTGAAGTCCCAACCTGCCCAGCCTCTCTCCAGAACTCAGTCCCTCGAGTACTGGCACCATTCTCGTAAATCTCCTCCGCACTCATTCCAGATTGACGTCCTCTCTCCTACAGCAGAACGACCAAAACTGAATACAATAGTCCAGGCGCGGATACCCTAACCCTAATGCAACCTCACTAGACTCTTCTTCAGACTATGAGCTATGAGATATGAGACAGAGGCTGCTCAGCCAATCAAGTCTGCTCCACCATTCCTTCATGTCCAATTCATTATCCCTCTCAACTCCATTCTCCTGCCTTCTCCCCTTAATCTGTGAACATCCATTTAAAATACACTCACTGACTTGGCCTCTACTCCATCCGTGGCAATGAATTCCAAAGATTTACCACTCCCTGACTCAAGAAATTCCTTCTCAGCTCTGCTCTCAGTGGATGCTCTGTACATTGAGGCCGCGGCCTCTGGTCCCAGACTCACACAGCGTAGGGTGCATCTTCTTCATAGCCACTCTGTCCAGGCCTTTCAATATTTAATAGATTTCAATGAGATCCCCTCTCTTTGGTCTAGACCAGTGAGTACAGGGTCAACGCTCCTCATACGTTAACCCTTTCATTCCTAGAATCATTCTCATGAACCTTCTCCGGACGCGCTCCAATACGAGCACATCTTTTTCTCAGACAGGAGGTCGGAAACTGGTCACAATATGCCAAGAGCGATCTGACCAATGTGTTATAAAGCTACAGTGTCACATCCTTGCTCTTATATGCGAACATTACAGTTGTCATCCTTAATCAACTCAATCTGCAAGCAAACCTTCAGGGGCTCCTGCTCACCGACTCCCAAGTACCTATTTCTGATTTTTGTATTTTCTCCCATTTATTTTTTTTCTCTCCGTCTTTATTCTTTCTACCAATTGTACATGACCGGACATTTGCATACACTGTATTTCATCTGCTACTTCGTTGTCTGTTCTCCAACCCTATCAAAGTCCTTCTGCAGACTCCGGCTTTCCTCCAAACTACCTGTCCCGTACCTATCTTTGTATCAACTGCAAAGTTCATCACCCAGGTATCAATTCTGTCATCCATATCATTCAGATTTAATATGAAAACATGGGGTCTCAATACTGACCCCTATGGAACACCATTAGTTACTGACAGCAAAACAGAATTCTCCACATTATTCTGACTCTTTCTCCCTTGTCAGTCAGCCGATCCAATCTTCGACCCATACAAGTATCTTTCCTGTAATTCCATGAGCAGTGATCTTGTTAAGCAGCCTCACATTTATTCCACATCTGACTTTAGTTTCTCCTTCTCTAATGTCAGGGTGAATTTGATCATATTTAGATCACTTGCCCCTAAGGGTTCTTTGAACGTAAGTGACCTAATTAATTCTGGCTCATTACGACACCCAATCCAGAATAGCTGATCCCCAAGTGGGCTCAACCACGAGCTGCTCTAAAAAAGCATTCTGTAGGCATTCTAGGAATGCCTCCAGTTGAGAACAATACACTAATTTTCCTTTTCACCTGCATGACAATCCTGCATGACTATTGTAAGATGCCCTTTTGGCAAGCATTTTTAATCTCCCATTGTACTTTGTGGACCACATACTTACGACTGTTTGGGGGTTTCTATACAATTCCCAACAGGGATTTCTTTTACATTTGCTGTCCCTTAATTCTACCCACAGATTCTACACCTTCCAACCCTGTGCAACCTCTTTCTAATGATTTTATTTAAAATTTTACCAACAGAGCCACACAACCCCACTAACAGCTTGTTCTTGGCTTGTTCTTTCAAGAAACATATAAGTATCTGGGAAACAAGAGGACCTGCAGATGCTAGAGATCTAGAGAAATACACACAAAGTGCTGGAGGAGCTCAGCATGTCAGGCAGCATCTATGGATGGGATTCAACATTTCCGGCCAAAACCCTACATCGGGACTCTTGATACCCATGTATCTGGAATATCAACAAGCAAAGACAGTAAAAAGTAGTGCGAAACAGGGAAAACATTTGACAAAATATAGTTCAAGGCTTAAAAACCTGCCAATCAGAGCTCAATAGTTAACAAATACAACAACAGCAATAAACAATTTCATCAATACCGACATTGACTTTATTTTAATGAAAATATCTCGATTCAATTTCAATCAGCAAAATTTCCAAAGGTAAATAAAAACTGAAGTGATAACTTTAGAAAAGACTATTTACACTCAAACCCACTTAGATTAACACTACCTTGGACAGAAGGAGGAAGAGAAATAACATACATGAAAAACAAAAATCACACAACAGTCAGATAAAACTTGAAAGTATATTTTTTCATCAAAACTGAACAGGATTCAGCACTCCCTGTGTGTGTATGCAATCATGATAAGGAATACAGCCCAGAAACTCAAATGAGAGGCTAATTCAGAAAAAATGAATCATAACTGTGGAAGAAAACATTAACCAGTGGAATGAGTATGACCCTCCATGGGAGACATCCCAACAATCTGAGCAGACGAGATGTTGACAAGGAAGCATCGAGCACCTGACTGAGTTTTGGAGACCTCTTCCCAGAAACAGAGGGGTTCCTTGCAGAAATGCAGGACAAGGTGGTTAACAAAAGGAAAAACAAAATTGAAAATACATGAAATACAAACAACGCAGTAAGTGCAGAAAATGCAAGAGAAACCAGACACGATCCAACACATTCCAGGATCCTGCAGCAGTTTAACTCAATCTGATTACTTACAAAGGTACAATCAAGTGGCAAATATCATTCACCAAAATCTTGCTTTAAAATACAAACTCATGAATGACCACAACTTCATTGAAGCACCATAAATTCAAGCCTGATTCAGTTTCAGAGTCAAAATCTTACAAATTATATGATAATCAATACATTACTACTAATACTACAAATGATAACCATCCAGATATAATATTACAGGATAAACAAGCAGCAACAACCCCTTCAATAGATAAAACCATTCCCCGCACACACATGTTCCTCGACCAGTGGAGCACCTCACCACAGGCATTGTTTGTGTCATCAGTCAGACAACCGAATTATTTTCTCTGTCAATCGGCTTCGAAATATTGCTACTCTGTCATTCGTTGCCACACCCCACTGCTGATTCCCTTCTCCTCACCATGCGTTCTTACCCCAACCATCATCCAGAGCCCCAAGCTCTGCCCTGCGTGGACCCGCCTCTGGTTTCTGACCCTGCTCCGTTGAACAACTAACTGATGGCTTCCCTTTCTGCTTTCAGTCTTTAGAGGACAGTGGACAACTCTTTAGAAGCAGGGAAAATGACCCATAATGTGGAAATGAGTCGTGAATAAGGATGTTAACTCCCAATGTCATTCTTCTTCAGCCCAGAGATTAGAGGGGCGAAGAACATCTCAAACAGAACTGCAGTCAGCTCAACTTCTTCAGTCTGCAGGAAATTCAAGGGAAACCTCTTCACCCACAGAGTGGTGACTTTTGGAACCCATCACCACAGGGAGAGTGAGAGATGAACAATAGGGGAGGATTTAAAAGGACTGTCATGGAACAGAATCACTGGCAGGGTCCAGCCAGCCTGAGTTGACGCTCTACTGTACACTAGGTATGTTATAAATTCACTAAGTACCGGAGACAGAGTTTAAAATAGAACTGATTTATTTGTCTCAGATCCAGAATATTAAACTCCAGTCCCATTAAAGGTGAACGTGCAGCAGAAGAAACTCCTCCCATGCCCAGTGACCAGGGTGCAGAACTGGGTGTGGTGAGCAGCAGCAATAATTGCAGAGTTCAGCACCGACAGTCACTCTCGAAATTGCATTCAGCAACAGTGATGGACAAATATCCAGCATGCAGCTCATTGAAACTTTCTCCTCAGGTGAACCCGGTAATGTGTCACAAGGTTAGAATATTGAGAGAATCCTTCCCCACATTTACAGCAGGTGAACAGCCTCTCCCCAGGGTGAACTCAATGATGCACATTTGGTGGAAATGGCTGAGAGAAACTTTTCCCAAAGTCTGAGCAGGTGAACAGCCTCTACCCAGTGTGAACTTGCTGGTGTCTCAGTAGATGAGATGACTGAGCAAATCCCTTCCCACACACTGAGCAGGTGAACGGCCTCTCCCCAGTGTGAACTTGCTGATGCCTCAGCAGATGAGATGACTGATTGAATCCCTTCCCACACACTGAGCAGGTGAACGACCTCTCCCCGGTGTGAACTGACTGGTGTCTCCGTAGGTGAAATAATAAAGTGAATCCTTTCCCACAGTCTGGGCAGGTGAACGGCTTCTCCCCAGTGTGAAATTGGTGGTGTCTATGAAGGTCGGCTGATCGAGCGAATCCCTTCCCACAGACTGAGCAAGTGAATGGTCTCTCTCCAGTGTGAACTCGCTGGTGTGCTATTAGGGTGGATGATCGAGTGAATCCCTTCCCACAGTCTGAGCAGGTGAACGGCCACTCCCCAGTGTGAACTCGCTGATGTGCCCGTAGCTGGGATGACTGAATGAATCCCTTCCCACATTCTGAGCAGGTGAATGGCCTCTCCCCAGTGTGAACTGACTGGTGCCTCCGTAGGTGAGATAATAAAGTGAATCCTTTCCCACAGTCTGGGCAGGTGAACGGCTTCTCCCCAGTGTGAAATTGGTGGTGTCTATGAAGGTCAGCTGATCGAGTGAATCCATTCCCACAGACTGAGCAGGTAAACGGTCTCTCCTCAGTGTGAAATTGCTGGTGTATCAGTAGGCTGGATGATTGAGTGAATCCCTTCCCACAGTCTGAGCAGGTGAATGGCCTCTCTCCAGTGTGAACTCGCTGATGTATCTTCAGTTTAGATGATTTAATGAATCCCTTCCCACAGTCCGAGCAGGTGAACGGCCGCTCCCCGTTGTGAACTCGCTGATGTGCCAGTAGTTGGGATGACCGAGTGAATCCCTTCCCACAGTCTGAGCAAGTGAGCGGCCTCTCCCCAGTATGAACTGACTGGTGTCTCCGTAGTTGAGATAATAAAGTGAATCCTTTCCCACAGTCTGGGCAGGTGAACGGCTTCTCCCCAGTGTGAACTTGGTGGTGTCTATCAAGGTCAGCTGATCGAGTGAATCCCTTCCCACAGACTGAGCAGATGAACGGTCTCTCCCCAGTGTGAAATTGCTGGTGTATCAGTAGACTGGATGATTGAGTGAATCCCTTCCCACAGTCTGAGCAGGTGAATGGCCTCTCTCCAGTGTGAACTCGCTGATGTATCTTCAGTTTAGATGATTTAATGAATCCCTTACCACAGACTGAGCAGGTGAACGGCCGCTCCCCGGTGTGAACTCGCTGGTGAGCCATTACATCAGATGACTTAGTGAATCCCTCCGCACAAATTCAGCAGACAACCAGCCTCTGCCCAGGGTGAACTGACTGGCGTGTCCACAGGTCGGAAGACCGATTGAATCCCTTCTTACACACAGAACAGGTGAATGGCCTTGTCCAGTGTGAAATTGCTGATGTACCTTCAGCTGAGATGACTCAGTGAATCTATCCCTGTAGTCTGAGCAGCTGAATGGCCTCTCCCCTGTGTAAAATGATGGGCATGGCAGTCGGTCAACCCCTCCCCACAGTCTGAGCCGGAAGGATGATCGAGTGAATCCCTTGCTCCACTTCATAAATATCTGGACAGAGTCAACAAAGCTGGTGCATTGTGGTCGAGATTCCTGTAGATAAATTCCTTGTCATTTCTAACCTGTAAAAAGATTTACAAAATCCATAAATGGGTGTAGGACAACATTTAAGATGAAATCACTTGAGTTGTCAAGGTGTGATCTGGCACAGTGAGGTTCAGCCCAAGTTGGAGACAGAAATCATCTTCTAACTGGGCATAGTGCTGGTATCTGGAGTGACCATCAAATTCTTAGATGCTCTTCCTGTCTCTATGAGAAAGGGGCATTTCTGCCATCTCCAATCTGTGACCTGGCTCAGTGTGACTTTCTCCATTGGTATTATTCCCGGTTCCCACTGAGCTGCATGGTTTCCTGGCCCCAGAGTAACTGAAACACTCTCACACAAATAGCCAGCAGTGCATTCCACACACCCACCACTCTGTGTAAAAAACCTACCCCTGACATCCCCTCGGTATCTATTTGCAAGCACCTTTAAATTATGCCCCCTCATGTTAGCTATTTCAGCCCCGGGAAAGAAACCTCTGGCTCTCCACACGATCAATGCCCCTCATCATCTTATACATCTAAAAAAGGCTCTAAACATAAACAAGAAATTATACATTGCTTTGAGGATTTGTA
The DNA here is from genome assembly GCF_030028105.1 of Mobula birostris. Lineage (NCBI taxonomy): Eukaryota > Metazoa > Chordata > Chondrichthyes > Myliobatiformes > Myliobatidae > Mobula > Mobula birostris. The sequence continues at coordinate 18,447,787 of NC_092382.1, read as the reverse complement.
AGAAGTATACAAAAATATGAGGGTATAGATCGGGTAAATACAAGCAGCTTTTTCCACTGTGGTTGGTTGGGATGACAACCAGAGGTCATGGGTAAGTGGGGAAGGTGAAAATTTATCTGAAACATTTGGAAAAGCTCTTTACTGAAATGGTCGTGACAGTGTGGAATGAGATGTCAGCACAATTGGTGAATATGAGCTCAGTTTCACCATTTAAAAGAAGTCTGGATGGGAGCCTGGATGGTGGGGGTATGTAGGGCGATGGTCCCAGTGCAGGTAGTTACATTAGACAGCATAAATGTTTTTTCGGCATTGACCAGATGGGCCAAATAGCCTGTTTCTGTACTGAACCTCTCCTTGTTTGTATGACAGAGAAGCTGGACAAACTTGTTTGGCAGGGAAAACTGGTAGGTGTGACACCGGAACAGCAATGCTTGGAGTTTCCGGGAGCAATTCAGGAGGTGAGTGATCGATACATTCCAAAGAAGTGGAAGCATTGGAGACGCAGGAGGACACAACTGACACTTAAATGAAAAGCCAAAGCCAACATAAAAGTCAAAGAAAGGGCAAACAAAAGAGCAAAAACTTTTGGGAAGCTTTCAGAAACCAACAGAAGACGACTAAAAAAAAATCAAATGAGCTCAGGGCGTGGAATGATGATTAATGAGTCAGTCATTAATGAGTCTTGGTAGCACCCAACAGTCTGAGGCATTTAGAGGAACAAAATATCTGGGGCCTCAATATCTCCTGAAAGCCAAGATACCCTGTACCAGTTATCTTTCAACTTTTATTTTGACAGGCACATACTAACTAGACACCCTCAAAACTTCACTTCTGAAGGCCTCCCACTTACAAAGTGCACCTTTACCAGAAAACAGCCTGTCCCAAACCACACTGGTCAGATCCTTTCTGACACCTTCAGAATTGACCTTCCTCCAATTTAGAATCTCAACCCATGATCCAGATCTCTCTTTTTCCATCTATATTTTGAATTTCATGGCATCATGATCACTAATTTCTGTCACCAACCCTAATCATTTCCTAACAGCTTATTTCACACTTCTACGTCGGGAATTCTATGAACTGATTAAGGGTACATTTGACAAACTCTACCCAATCTGGTCCTTTTACAGTATGGGAGTCCCAGTCAATATGTGGAAAGTTAAAATCACTTACTGAATCAACCTTTGTTTCTTGGCATGGTCTGCAATCTCTCTACAAATTTGTTCCTCTAAATCCCTCAGACTGTTGGGTGCAACCAAGTCCTAAAAATGGCTACAATATCATAATTCCCTGTCCTGAGCTCATCTGGCTTTCCTACGATGCTTCTTGCATTGTGATATACACAGCTCAGCACATTCATCGCACCATGCTCAACCATTTGATTGCTGACTCTATCTGAGGTCTAAACAAGATCTGACTGGTGTCAAGAAAACAAACTCTCCCTCATTGTCACAAAAACAAAGGAGCTGATAGTGGACGACAGGAGGAATGGAGACAGGCTAACCCCTATTGACATCAATGGATCTGGGGTTGAGAGGGTGAACTGCTTTAAGTTCCTCGGCATAAACATCACCGAGGATCTCACATGGTCTGTGCGCACCGGCTGTGTTGCGAAAAGAGCACAACAGCACCTCTTTCAACTCAGATGGTTGAAGATCTGGGATGGGGCCACAAATCCTAAGAACTTTTCACAGGAACACAATTGAGAGCATCCTGACTGGCTGCATCACTGCCTGGTATGGGAACTGTACTTCCATTAATCGCAGGAACCTGCAGAGAGTGGTGTGGACAGCCCAGCACATCTGTAGATGTGAACTTCCCACTATTCAGGATATTTACAGAGACAGGTGTGTAAAAAGGGCCCAAAGGATATTGAGGACCCAATTCACCACAACCACAAACTGTTCCTGCTGCTACCATCCAGGAAACGGTACCACAGCAAAAGGACCAACAGGCTCCGGGACATCATCTTCCACCAGGCCATCAGACTGATTAATTCATGCTGATACAATTGCATTTCTATGTTATATTGACTGTCCTCTGTACAAACTATTTATTCTAAATTACTGTAAATTCCACATTGCACATTTAGATGGGGACATAATGTAAATATTTCTACTCCTCATGTATATGAAGGATGTATGTAATAAAGTCAATTCACCCTCTCCACTATCTGTTCTGTCATTCTGGCTCCCATTCCCCCAACAACTTATTTTAACCACATCACCCTCTCCCCACACTAGCACTAGCAAGCCTCACCACTGGGATATTAGTCCCCTCTTGTTCTGTTCCCCTCACTAACGAATCCCCTCTCACCCCTTTGACTTTCCTCTGCCAGGTAATCCCCCCAACAGTTTCTAAAGTGGATCCACCTGTTGTTGTGTGGGATGGCCACAAGAGTACTCTGCGATGGTGATTTAACCTCATTCCCCTTCCCGACTCTCACCCAGTTTCCCGTGTCCCGCACCTTGGGTGTAACTCACCTTTCTTCATGTCATATCTATCACCCCCTACAACTCCCAGCTGATCCAGAATTCATCCATTTCAAGTTCCCACTCTGTAAAGTGCAGGGTTACAAGCTGCAGCTGGATGCACATCTTGTAGGTGAGGGCATCAGGGACACTGGAGGTCTCCCCACCTTCCCACCAATGTCCCCTCTAATTTGTAATGACCAGTGTGCACATAAATCCTGTATTGTGCATTCTTTTATCCAGTGACAACATGTGCACAGTGAATTTTATATAGAGAGGTATTTATTTTAACAGCTAGCAAAGCACTGTCGATAAGAACTTTGATCTCCTCTGGGTTCGATGGAGTTCATCTGCACTCTCACACAACCGATATAGCAGGCCTGTAATGGGTAACGAAGGATTTTCCCACCACAGCTTTTGCATATTGTCCATATGTGGTGTGCTTGCTGAATTATGCTTTAAAAAGTCAGATTTCCAAATACCACTCCACTTCGTCACACCTGTAAATTCTCCAGTAACTCTTGCATCACCACAATAGACACAGGTAACACCAGTTTCCACATTCAACATAAATATTTTCCTGAACCCTCCTGAGGAATTGAGCATATATGAAAAAAAATATTTTGAACCTATGTAACCTCTATCTAAAAGAATAATTGGGACCGAACAGGAATTTTTGAACTGAAGTAAACTCTGCCTTCAGTGGTTAGCTAAGACAAGCTTAATAACAGTTCTCTGCGGCTTGCAGAGAGACACACAGACAGCTGATAACATTATACATTGTACCGTCACTTCAGAAAAGGAAGAATCGATAAATTGTACATCGTACTCTCGTTTGTCTGGGGGAAAGGAGGACTCAATGATACAGACAGGACTGAACATCTGACTGTAATTAAGTCACAGCCTTGCAAAGAGAATAATTGATAAGGACTGGACAGTACATCCATCTGTAAATAAAACTTTGATTTCGCGAACTCTCTTATCTAACTAATTAAATTTTGCACCAACAGACTTGTTGGGTGTACCAATTCAAATAACATCTTGCAAGAGTAATGTATGGGGCTTACTATGTGTAAATATACAGCTGTAACCTGACTAAGTCAGTCCACTTGTCAGATGGTGGCAGTGCTTACGTGCCTTCCCTTTGACAACTGGGTCTCAATCTCCCGCAGGAAAATGCACAATAAACTGTGGTGACGATAAGAAGCCGGTCTCCCGTGTTTTATTCAGATTCAAAGTTAACATTTGGCGTCACAAAAAGGATCCCAATATAGGGAGTACCAAGCAGACGGGCTGAGTAAGCGGCTGGACCACTCTGGGGACTGTGGAGACCGACCAGGCGCCCAATAGGTATTTTACCTTTTGTCTCTCTCTGTTCGTTCCTTTGGAGGAACAGTCCCTCGCCCGAGGCTGATCGCATACGTTGACGGGATCGGGAAAGAATCTGTCAGGAGGCTCGTATAAGGAAGGCAAAGTTTTACTTAGTGGGCAGGAGGTATTACCTGGTAAACTTTACTCAGTGGACAGGAGGTAGACTTGCCCGGTAAATTTATCAATTGAGCAGGAGATGCCAGCCGGGTAAAGTAATGAATTGGGCAGGATGTGCCGGCCGGGTAAGTTTATCTGATTGTTACTTGAGCAGGAGGCGTTGTGCCGGGTAAATTACTCAGAGAACACGGGTCAACTGCAGTCGATTGATACGCTTGGAACAGGAGCAGACCCACACAATGTGTGTGAGAGGTTTCCAGACAAGGAAAAAGATTTGCGAATGTTGACTGCAGTGCTCAGTAAGCAGTTGGGGGACAAAATGTGGCCACTGGGATCGTCTGCAGTACACATTTACCTCATGAGAACAAGCAGTAAATTAGATATGGCACAACAACTGTGGAAAGAAGTGGAAATTGTTGAAAAGGGAATGGAAGGAAAAGGCAGATGTAAAGTGGAACAGTATATTATTAGCAAGTTGGAGGAATAATGCATGTGACAAAGGAATAGAGTTATGTACTGCAGAAGAAACACCAAAGGTTGGGAGACACTAAAAGTGGAGCGTGAGTGGGAGGATGGGAGCTGAAAACAAGAGCAGGAAAACAGCGTAAGCAAACCAAGGCCTAGATAGGAGATAAGGGCAGGAACGTCAGTCTGAAGTTCAGGGGATGCCTCTGAGGAGGAGCGCAAACTGTGGTCCCGGACGACATGCCAGAAAGACCCCGACCTAGGTTTTTGGATCACCCCAGCGGGACAGATTTGTGTTCCTACACAGTTCTTATCAATATTGGTCAATTATATACATAATTGTAGACACCTGGAAAAGGAGGGAATAGTTGGTAACCTGTACCCTGCACACCAGGTACGACTCCCGTACCAGGTGGACCTTTTTCGTGTCTACAAGTTGATTTTATTGAATTGCCTAGAGCACATTGCAATAGATACTGCTTAGTTATTATAGATGCATTTAGTAGCTGGACTGAAGCTATTCCAACTACCAATAATACTGCTTTGACTGCTGTGAAGGTATTATTATGGGAAATAATTCCTAGGTACGGCCTGCCAGAGATGCTGAGCTCTGACAATGACCCACACTTTGTGGTGAAACTTAACGAAAGGGTATGTAACGAACTAGCTATGAAGCGACAATTCCACTGTGTACACCACCCACAGGCCGCTGCCATAGTAGAAAGAGCCAATGGCACTCTGAAGAGTAAATTGGCCAAACTAACAGCAGAGACTGGACTCACTTGGTTGAAGGTTCTACCGTTAGCCCTGTTCCACATGAAGGTTACCCCACAGGGGAAAACAGGGTCATCACCAGCTGAAATCACTTATGGACGGCCCATGAGGACACCCTGGGGACCAAGACCTTGTGTACCATTGCTCCCAGAAAGTCTACCGGCAAAATTAGATGTGCATACTCTAGGGGAAGAGATGGGGAAATATATATGCCAACTAACCAAAATTTTCCAAGCATTACATTCACAGCTACGACAGGCTTAGAAGGAAGAGAACTACCCCGCAGAGAGGAGTGACTATCCCACCACAGAATCTGGGAATTTTGTCCTGATCAAGAACTGGGATTGAGAGAAACTTGGACGTCGGTACAGAGGACCATATCAGGTGTTACTGACCACTCCCACGGCTGTGAAACTGAAGGGGCAATCTCGGTGGATAAATCGAACAGACTACAAACACGATACTGAAGGTACTGAGTAGAAGGACTCTCTCGGACTAAAGGAAAATGTATTGGTTGATAGTGGTATTTGTGTTTATGTCTTTCAGGGGGCTCACCCCAGCATCCGGGGGCCCCCATGTTAACACCTTTCTGTCTCTCTGTCACACGTATGCCGAACAGGTAGAACTAGGTGTCTGCTGGGTTTGTGCTGAAACTCCACAGCATGGTAAAACTATGATTCCAATGTCAGTAATCCCGCTCAACCAGAGTGAGGAACTCTCAGCCTGGCTTTTCTCAAGTAACACCCGGGGAAGTGAGATGAGGAACTGTGCCAGTCAAAGATGACCATGGCTGTCAGTGTTTTGAGGGATGGTATCTCAGGCCTCCACCAAACAGAAATTCCTATACTGGGAAACATGCATCCTGGCCATACTTGCAGGTGCCCAGCATTGCAGAGGAATAACTGAGACTGAACAACTTTGGATGATCACTTTTCTCTCCTATGGAGTAGCCAGGAATTCACGAGAGATGATCAGTTTGGCTACAGCACTTGAGGAGCTGGCCACAATACTGCAGGGGCCCTGACAGAAACACAGGCCCAAGTAACAGAAATATCTACTGAAATGATTGCAATCCGGCAAACCGTCCTACAGAATCTTATGGCTTCAGATTTTATCCCAGCTGAGAAAGGGTGAACCTGTGCTATTACTGACACAGAATGCTACACCTATATCCCTGATGAGTCTACTAACATTACACCCCTCTCCGAGCACACTGCCGAGGAGACTGCAGCATTAAGAAAGTTGGACAGGATTTACATGGGGTCACCAAAGGGTCAAAATGATGGTCTTCGAAGGCCTGTTCACTCATATGTGGAGCATGATATTGCATTATGGCCTAATAGTTCTACATGTCATTGTTATAATTACTGTTGTACGCTGTTATTACCCACTGATATGTCAATGCTGTACTCGGTTGCTTTCTCTGTGAAAAATTACTGCTTTGTTGATCATGTAATGATCAAAAGGAGGGAATGATAAATTATGTAAAAGGGTTAACACGTGGTTAAACGATAGCAGCCTGTTTTTCTGAAAGAAACTGCTGATGGTCAACAGATGTGCTGAGCCACGCTGAGCCATATTTCTTCTTGAGGGTAGCTAGCTAGGGTTTCAGGATGCTTATCTCCTTGTGCACTCATGCACAGAGATAGGACAGCTTCAGTCTGTTCTGTGTGTGTAAGCCATTATGACTATTTTGTAATTTGTCTTTAGCAAATAACTTTGACTCCAGCCTGTCTTGTGTGGGGGGTATCTGGACGGATATATCTGTGGTGTAAGGGGAATTGTTAGTCAGTTAGTGGATTGGGCAGGAACAGTCATGGACTGTTCCTGTTTGAGCGAATAACTGAATAGCCCCGGGTGCTTGGAATAAAGAGTTTGTACTTATACGATCTCTGAGTGACTTTATCCGGATTCGACTTCCACAGAATGGGAGCGGTTTTAAAGGGCTGGGCTGCTGGAAGCACATTACCAGACCTGGAGTGATTGCAGCTGGGTCTGACAGAGGCATAACTGGTTCTTCTGGGAACATTCAGTCTCACCCCAACTATTTCCTACCATCCTTTGTACAAGTATGCAACGTCTAAAAGACCAGTGTTTGAGTAAATGAGACTCACCAAACTTTCCCCTGACTGAATCACTGGATTCTCCGAGTCAGATGGGTCCTCTCCAGCTGATGCTCTCAACCCTCGGGCTGATTCACTTGTTGCTGTTCCCTCATCTTCAGTCGTGGTTTGCTTCCAGTTGGGGTTTTTCTTCCAATAAATCTCTCAGCGCAGGTCTAACGTGAACGATAATGAAGCACAATAACAATAAAAAGGAGAAAAAAAACATTTCTGTTTAATGTTACTAAGAACAAAACTCACTAAAATTTAAACATTGAAGGCAGATATAATGATCTCAGTGAACAATCTATTATTGTCCTTCACACGTCACAAAACAATGTGGGATAAGGAGCCATCATTCAGTCATGGTAAGACATAAATCACAGGAACAGAATTAAGTGATTCGATCCATCTGGTCTGCCTCACCACTCAACCATGGCAGATTTTTATTCCAACACCATATTCCTGCCTTCCTCCTGTAACACCGAAGTTACTTAGCAATCATGAATATATTAATCTCTGTCAAAAATATACCCGAATGGCAGCCTCAACCAAAATCTGTGGCAACAAATCCTACAGATCGGACATCCTTCGGCCAAAACATTTTTCTCATGTCAGTCTTAAAGGGAAGCATCTTTATTCTGAGACTGTGCTGTCACATCACAGACTCTCCGTCTAATGGAAACATCCTCTCCATGTCCACTGTATCCAGGCTTTTCAGCTTTCAAGAGGTTTACTTGACCATACATCCCTCCACCACCCCAACTGTCCCTCTGAACTACATCCAGCACAGGCCCAGAACCATGAAATTCTCCTCATACATAATGCCGATCATTCCTCAGATTATTCTTGTAAATCTTGTTTGCAACAACTGTACAAACACATTTCCAGGAATAATAGACAAATTGGTACCAGGATAATTTAGGGGGAAATGTTGTGCTTTCTTCACTGTTTACTGTTACATACCTTGTGGGCATCTTGTGACTGTCTTATGACCATGAAGTAATGGAGTATCTTGTGAGCATGATGTAATTGCGTTGTGATGGTGGGGTCAAGTAATTTTCCTGCCAGTGTGAGGTCATGTGATGACCTGTTCCAACAGGTATACATGGGGAAACCCCTGTTGTTACGGAGTTAGTTCGTCAGTTTTGGTTCGTCAGTTAGTTTTGCTGCGTGATCATCTCATGACGTAGTTTCGTTTCAAAGCAAAGTTTTACTCTCTATTTTAAGGTAAAACCGTTGTTCTGGCAGTTTCGCCAATCGCTGCCAGGTTTTGTTTGTTTACCTTTGCAGTCTAGTGTCGGAGAGTGAAGACCTTTACCAAACTACAGGAACCTGAAGGATTGAGTAAAGGTTGTGTCATTTGGCGGTTTCATAAAAGATCAACCTCATTGAATCTTCGTTCAGAATTAGTGATCTGCATCTGAGATAACCCCTGCAAGCTTGGGAAAGGTTTGTGCAGTGTTCAGCATCCAGAAAAAGGTCAGTTCCTTTAATCCGTTTTATTTCCTTTGGACAGAATCAGCAGTAACGTCACATCTTTGAAGAAATCCGTTTCCAGAGAAGTCTCTCCTTATTGACTGCGTAAATCACTTGGACTTTCAAATTTACCACTTTAAGACTGTGTTTGAATTTACCTCTTTAAGAACTGTTCCAGAGTTTGGCTGTTTGTTAAATTGCCATATAGCAGTTAACTTCCGGTTAAGTTAGTCATTAGTTTACTTTTCACTATTGTTGAGCAGAGATTAATAAATATTTCAGTTTGTTTATTAAAACCTGACTCAATTCTATATTCATAGTTGCTGACCACATAACACTACGATCACAAAACAAGCCATTTCCATTTCCAAGTGAAACCAGGTTCATTTCAGGAAATATAAACCAGTCCAGGTGAATTACCAGAAACACTCAGCAGGTAAGGAATAGCTGTGGGGACAGGAACACACTTTACAATTCAGGTTAATAACGTTTCATCAGAATGACTTCAAACATTTTCAGTTTTTAGTGCCAATCTCCAGCACCTTGAGATTCTGTCTGATTTCCACTGAGTGACAGGCAGGGGGGATTTCCAAACACAGTTTGAACACCAAACTCATGGGTCTATTTCTACTGCTGTAAACACGGAATAGCCCATTTACTCATAGCCTCTCCTCAGATTAGCAGTCATTGCTTCCAAAGGAACTCCAGAAATAAACATCTGATCCCAGACCAGAAATACTCGCTCAACACCTCATAAACCCAAGCAGCTCGATCCCTGGGTCCATTTTACCTGGAGCAAAAACTGTGATACCCCAGGATCCAACCTCACACAGTTGAACCTGCCACTCACTGACCCTGAAAATCTCACACATCACCCCCGCAACTCAGACTGGGTAGTGCAATCTGGGATTTCCACACAACCAATGTCCAGCTGCTCGAAATTTCTGCTTCATTGCAGGACGACCATCCTGCCCCATCTGTAGAAGCACTAACCAAAGTCAAAACCAAAACAGCAACAGTTCCATATGCCTGGAATGTAGATCACAGGACTCTCCCAGTACTCTTTGCTGACAGGAAAATGCTGCAGTGTGTCAGCCAGTCACAGTTCAAAAACCAGCTCCTCCAGACCAATGCACAACACAACTGGTACCTGATGACCCTCTGGCATTCCAGCTAACAAAAACTGATTCTGGAAATAACTCAGCAAGGCCAAAGGTGCAAAAGAACACTTCACAATAACAACAAGGGTTAGAAGAAAAATTGCTGATATACAACATTGAGGAGGTGGGACACAGGGTGACCGAGGTTGACCCAGATGGTTGATGTATATCGCTGAAGCGGGACAGTGGGGTGGGGTTAGGAGACTGGACAGAGGTTGAACAAGATGGGCAGGGATGAGCACATGGAACCAGGTGGGAGAAGGGATCAAAGACAATCATTGATGGTCCTCCAGCAATACACAGATACTGAATTAATATTACATACTACTGTATAAAAGATCCTAAAATGACAAAGTTAGAACAAACAACAAGAAATTTGCCATATATACTTTGACCCTCACCAAATTTTTATCAACACACCACAGAAAGTTTCTCATCCGGACACTTCACATGTTTCCATGGCAACTGCTCAGCCCGTGACTGTGATGAACTCCAGAGACCTTTGGATACAGATCAGCACATCACAGAAACCCTTCTGCCCCCTAGACTTCCCAGTCCATCGGTAAAGCAGGCAGTGAAATCAAAGATCCCCACAACCTGGGACGTTCTCCTTTCTCACCCACCCCAATCGGGGAGAAGTCAACAGCCTAAAGCTCAGGGACAAATCCGAGGAGCCTCAGGAAGCAAGGCGAGTTGGGGGAAGTTAACGCGACTCAGTGGCCAACATTAGATTTCCCCAACACAACGTAGAGGAAACGTAGAACATAGAATAGTACAGCACATTACAGGCCCTTCGGCCCACAATGTTGTGCCGACCCTCAAACCCTGCCTCCCATATAACCCCCCACCTTAAATTCCTCCATATACCTGTCTAGTATCCTCTTAAACTTCACTGGTGTATCTGCCTCCACCACTGACTCAGGCAGTGCATTCCACACACCAACCACTCTCTGAGTAAAAAACCTTCATCTAATATCCCCCTTGAACTTCCCACCCGTTACCTTAAAGCCATGTCCTCTTGTATTGAGCAATGTTGCCCTGGGGAAGAGGCGCTGTCTATCCACTCTATCTATTCCTATTATCCTCTACACCTCTATCATGTCTCCTCTCATCCTCCTTCCTTCCAAAGAGTAAAGCCCTAGCTCCCTTAATCTCTGATCATAATCCATACTCTCTAAACCAGGCAGCATCATGGTCAATCTCCTCTGTACCCTTTCCAATGCTTCCACATCCTTCCTATAGTGAGGTGACCAGAACCGGACACAATACTCCAAGTGTGGCCTAACCAGAGTTTTACAGAGCTGCATCATTACATTGCGATTCTTAAACTCTATCCCTTGACTTATGAAAGCTAACATCCCATAAGCTTTCTTAACTACCCTATCTACCTGTGAGGCAACTTTCAGGGATCTGTGGACATGTACCCCAGATCTCTCTGCTCCTCCACACTACCAAGTATCCTGCCATTTACTTTGTACTCTGCCTTGCAGTTTGTCCTTCCAAAGTGTACCACCTCACACTTCTCCGGGTTGAACTCCATCTGCCACTTCTCAGCCCACTTCTGCATCCTATCAATGTCTCTCTGCAATCTTTGACAATCCTCTACACTATCTACAACACCACCAACCTTTGTGTTGCCGGCAAACTTGCCAACCCACCCTTCTACTCCCACATCCATGTCATTAATAAAAATCATGAAAAGTAGAGATCCCTGAACAGATCCTTGTGGGACACCACTAGACACAATCCTCCAATCTGAATGTACTCCCTCCACCACAACCCTCTGCCTTCTGCAGGCAAGCCAATTCTGCATCCACCTGGCCAAACTTCCCTGGATCCCATGCCTTCTAACCTTCTGAATAAGCCTACCGTGTGGAACCTTGTCAAATGCCTTACTAAAATCCATGTAGATCACATCCACTGCACTACCCTCATCTATATGCCTTGACACCTCCTCAAAGAACTCTATCAGGCTTGTTAGACACGATCTGCACTTCACAAAGCCATGCTGACTGTCCCTGATCAGACCATGATTCTTGAAATTCCCAGAGATCCTATCTCTAAGAATCTTTTCCAACAGCTTTCCCACCACAGATATAAGGCTCACTGGTCTATAATTACCCGGACTATCCCTACTACCTTTTTTGAACAATGGGACAACATCCGCCTCCCTTCAATCCACCGGTACCATTCCTGTGGACAACGAGGACATAAAGATCCTAGCCAGAGGCTCAGCAATCTCTTCCCCCACCTCGTGCAGCAGCCTGGGAAATATTCTGTCAGGCCCCAGGGACTTACCCATCCTAATGTATTCTAACAACTCCAACACTTCCTCTCCCTTAATATCAACATGCTCCAGAACATCAACCTCACTCATATTGTCCTCACCATCATCAAGTTCCCTCTCATTGGTGAATACCGAAGAGAAGTATTCATTGAGGACCTCACTCACTTCCACAGCCTCCAGGCACATCTTCCCACCTTTATGTCTAATCGGTCCTACCTTCACTCCTGATATCCTTTTGTTCTTCACATAATTGAAGAATGCCTTGGGGTTTTCCTTTACCCTACTCGCCAAGGCGTTCTCGGGCCCCCTTCTTGCTCTTCTCAGCCCCTTCTTAAGCTCCTTTCTTGCTTCCCAATATTCCTCAATAGACCCATCTGATCCTTGCTTCCCAAACCTCATGTATGCTGCCTTCTTCCACCTGACTAGATTTTCCACCTCACTTGTCACCCATGGTTCCTTCACCCTACCATTCTTTATCTTCCTCACCGGGACAGATTTATTCCTAACATCCTGCAAGAGATCTCTAAACATCGACCACATGTCCATAGTACATTTCCCTGCAAAAACATCATCCCAATTCACACCCACAGGTGTGAGCTTTATAGCCTCATAACTTGCCGTTCCCCAATTAAAAATTTTCCTGTCCTCTCTGATTGTATTCTTTTCCATGAAAATGCTAAAGGCCAGGGAGCGGTGGTCACTGTCCCCTAGATGCTCACCCACTGGGAGATCTGTGACCTGACCCGGTTCATTACCTAGTACTAGATCTAGTATGGCATTCCCCTAGTCGGCCTGTCCACATACTGTGACAGGAATCCGTCCTGGGCACACTTAACAAACTCTGCCCCATCTAAACCCTTGGAACTAATCAGGTGCCAATCAATATTGGGGAAGTTAAAGTCACCCATGATAACAACCCTGTTATTTTTGCACCTTTCCAGAATCTGCCTCCCAATCTGCTCCTCTGCATCTCTGCTGCTACCAGGGGGTCCCGGAGAATCGCCACCCATCGGGGAGTGTGAGCACACACCACGTGATCTTGCGTCACAAAGCGGAGGGCGGGGCTAAATAGCCTCACGTGACCAGTTGGCGGGACTTCCATTTCAATTCTGCGGAAATAGACAGCCTGCGCTCCTGGTTTGGGTCGTTCAATGCAGATTAAGTGAAGTCGACACGTTTCTGACGAGCCCAGATAACTGGGTACTAAATGAGTAATTGGCCCACCGTTCGGGGCTGACGGCCAACATCAGATCTCCCCGCTCGGGATCGGTCTCAATACTCACCGATGGGAAAGTGATATCTTCGGCCCGCACACAGTGATCCCGACCCCCGGCTCCCCGACCTGGGAGGCGATCGTCCTTTCCCGATCCCGCAGACAACCCGCTTCAGCACTGAGCGGAAAGGCAAACACCGTCCGTCTGGCGACAGTGAGCATGCGCGGAGAGATTATTGCGTCATCCGGAGGGCGGGGCCTCGGGAACAGACGCGCTGCTGCTGCCCGTCTGCGGTTAAATGGGATCACGTGACCGGTGGGTCCCCACAACCCAGGGAGAGACTCCAGCGACCCGCCCGCCACTCTGTGTTATGTACCAGCAGCGAGAGACCACAAACTCAGTCTGTATTAGTATAAACTACTATCTGTATTAGTATAGAGACAATTAAACAAACTACTCTTCTAAACAGAAGTTAACAGTGTTATGCGTTTTGTGGCTGCAAAAATGTCAAGTTTAGGAACAGTTCTGAAAGTTTCACAATGGCAAGTTTCAGTTTTCCACGGAATGGGGAAACTTGTAAATCCACATTAAAATGCAACGAGGAAGTAATCACAAAGAATTTCGCAGGTTCTACACTGGGAAAACGAAATACAAATCACAGAAGATTTTCAGTTGTCGAACCGTATTCCAAAGTGTGTGTGTGTGTGTGTGTGTCTCTCTCTCTCTCTCTCCCCCTCCCTCGTCCTCTCTTTCTCTGTCTCCTCTCTCCCTCTCTATGAGACTGACAGCTCCAGCAGTGTACTGACGTCATACTCCCGCCTCCTGCAGCCTCTCTTAAAGTAACACCCACAGCAAAATGAAACCTCTGATCTCGTAACACTTGCCCCTCACATCTCCTCTCACTCTAAATGTATTAGACATTTCAACCCCCAGGAAAAATATGTCATCTGTCCGCTCTATCTATTCCTCTCGTAATCTTATAAATGTCCATCCAGTCTCACCCCAGCCTGCGCCGCTCTGGAGAAAACAACACAAGTTTGTCCAGCCTCTCGTTACAGCTCTCTCAACCACCCGATCAATCTGTGCAGTCTCTTTCAGGGAGCTGTGAACTTGGATCCAAATCCCTCTGCTCATCGACACTGTTCAGGGACTTTCATTCAACAGTGTACTGTCCCTCTACATTCGACCTACCGAGCTGCCAAGATGATCATCACTAATCAAATCTCACTGAGTTTTCTCAGGTCCTATTAAATGTATTCCCAAGTGCACAAGTATGAGAAGGTACAGGGACAGAGAAACACCCAATCCCCCACCGGGGAAGAGATACAAAATCCTTAAAGTGCGTACCACCAGGCTCATGGACAGCTTCCTGTCTGCGGTTGTAAGCCAAATGAATGGTCTCCAGTCCAATAAAATGGACTCGAACTCATAATGTAACTGGACGTGACCCTGCCCCATATGTCCATCTGCACTGCACTTTCTCTGCAGCCATAATGCTTTGTTACAGTTATTGTTTTGTCGTATATCAGCTCAATGTACTGTTGCAATGTATTGATCTGTGTGGATGGTAGGTCGGGCAAGATTTTCACTGTAGCTCAGTACGTGATAAGAATAAACAAATTCTCCATTTTAATTGTGTGGAAATATTAGACAGACTGAGCTTCTGCTTTGGAACCACAGAGGGAAACTTGACTCAACTGAGGAACACAAATAAATAGAAAAGGCTTCGATCTCGTATTACGATCTGCGGTAACTGGGATCAGGTGACCGGTGATGGGTCTCCCAGACCAATTATCAGAATCAGGTTTAATAGCACCGGCAGGTGTCATGTAATTTGTTGTCTCTGCGGCAGCAATAGAACCTAATTCATAGCAATAGATTTTAACCCCCTCTGTGATGGGGATTTACAGACATTCACCACCCTCAGAATGGAGACATTTCCCGGACAGTCCACCCCCTTTTTTCAGAGACTGGGATCCCTGGTTCAACCGGTAATAATGTGCATTTCAATGTGTTCACCTCTCAGTCCTCGATTCTCTAAATGAAAGGGTTATCGCATTTGATCTTTCTTCATATGATGACCCCACCACTCCAGGGATCAGTCTGGTGAATCTTCATTGCACTCTCTATAATAAATACTCTCTAACCTCTTTGTTAATCCTCTATGGAATTAATTTCCATCTTCTGCAGCCCCGTGTTGCCCCAACCACTCACCTCCCACCCCCGTCACTATTTCCACCTTCCCACCTCCCCCCTCACCTGGATCCACCTCTCACTCCCCAGTTCTTGCCCCATCCCCACCCCTCACCTCTTTTCTCTGACTATTTCCCGTCCACTCTCAGTCCAGAGGGAGGGCCTCGGTCCGAAATGTTGACGGTCCATTTCCCTCCACAGATGCTGCCCGACCCACTGAGTTCCTCCGGCAGTTTGTTCTTTCGTCTGTATGACCCGTGTTAGCGAGGGGAGTGGGATTTTACACCATATTCCAGGTATAGTCTCAACAAAACACAAATAATTGTCACTTTGCCCGGACCATTGGCCCCGCTTGCAGGGCAACAGTCTGCCGGTGTTTGCCCCCCAATGTGGTGAATCCCTCTGCTGGCCACCAACATGGGCTCAGACATTTCCACAGATGAGCCCCTCCTGTCCCCACCGGGACAAACATCCTGTCCGCCCCCTCTCTGACCATCTTCATTCTTTCAATAAAATCCCCCTCTCCCTCCCCGGGGAACCGGCATCAAACCGACGGGCCGAGCGGTCTCCTCCTACCTCTCAGCGACACATCAGACTCCGGCCGCAGGAGACGCTTCACAAACGCCCCAACTTCCCTCGGAGGGAAATGGAAATAAATCAGAAAGCGGACATTTACTTCGGGATTTGTTTGGCTCTGAGGAAAGATCGGCGCCGAAGCGGGAGACGGCCTCTCGGCTGGTCCGCCTCTGTTATTGGTTATATACAAACCATAGGCTTGCTCTGCGGCTTGATATTCTAAATTGGAGATCTCTGGGGTACTCCAAACGCTACCTCCTCCCAGTCTGAAAACGACTCCCTCATCCAGCCACACAGTAGCGGCAGTTCATCGATCTCCAAAGAGAAAGCCTAATAACCTACTCCTGAGGTCAATACAATTGCTGTCTCTGAGTTTACCTCCGTCAAATGCCAGGAGGGACATAGTAATCAATATGTCTCCAGTCGCAGCCGTGTAAATAAAATGTGATATTAGTAGGTGTGTGGCGGATGCCGAGAATGCGAAGGAGACAGACAAACTGAGCCAAGTCGCAGACTGATGAAGGGGAGGAATGATCCATTTTGATACAGAGAGGGAAGCAGAGAGTTTGATATTGTGCCTGATGCCAGAACTGTGTCCAGTTAGAAGATGAAGTCTTGTTCCTCCAAATTGTTTTGAGCTGTGACAGTGTTTTTAATCAGAAGACACCATGGAGACTAAAATTATCTGAGTTGAAATGCTGTCCACCCACTGACGTGCTTTGTAAACTTTTAACAGTGTAGAAAAGTCAAAGGATTTGTGTATGGGAAACTCAAACACAACAGCACGTTAGTCCCGCTGTTTCTGTCAGTTCACCAGCGCTTGAATGTGGAGACGGAGATGCTGGAGAAGACGGCGCCCCACTCGCTGCAAGGAGAGCCCGGTCACGTCTCCGTGTCCGTGATCTGATTGGATACATTGCCATGACGTTATGCAGTGTGATGTCATTCACTGGCTCTCATTTTGGAAGGGATTCAGTCGGACATCCCAGATACACCAACAGCTTCGCCCTGGGAAGCGGCCGCTCACCTGCTCCGTGTGTGCGAAGAGACTCATTCAGTTAACCCACCTTGTAATGCTCCGGTGAGTTCACAATAAATAAAGGCCACATTTCTGTACGGAGTGAGCAAAGAGTTTTACTCAATCATCCCAGCAGCTGCAACACCAGCAACTTCACATCAGGGAGGAAGGTCAAATTAGCTCCGTGTTAAATGTTTAACAATCACGGTGACTGAACGCAGCTGTAGGTTCATGAGGGATTGTTACTGCCAGTTATTCTGCAGTTCTTGCGGCTGCTCATCGCACCCAGGACTGAACCCTGGTCACAGAGCATTGGAGGAGTCTGTTCTGCTGATGCTAACCTTAAACTAGATTGGTATTAACATCATGGATCTGTGAAAGATAAATCAGTTCTGTATCAAATCCCCTGTCAGAAGTACTTACTCTCTCTACCAAACTCACAGTTTATACTAGAGAGGCCGCTCGGCCCATCTGGACCCTGCCCATGTTTCTGTTCCACATCAGTATTTTAAAATCTATCCCTGCCGTTCCTCTCTCACCCTCCCTGTGCTGACAAGTTGCAACTAATCACCACTCCCTGGGAAAAGAGATTTCCCTTGAATTTCATAGCACATAGAAATCTGCAGCACATTACAGGCTGTTCGGCCCACAGTGTTGTGCCGACCATGTAACCTACTCTGGAAACCGCCTCGAATTACCCTCACAGATAGCCCTCTATTTTTCTAAGCTCATAAAAGACTCAATTGCATCCGCCTCCACCATCGTCACCGGCAGTGCATTTCGTACACCCACCGCACTTTATGGAAAAGCATTCCCTCTGACTTCTGTCTTGCAACTACTTCCAAACACCTTAACACTATGCCCCAAGTGTTAGCCATTTCAGTCCTGGGAACAAGCCTCTGGCTATTCCACGACCAATGCCTCTCAACATTTTATACACCTGTATGAATTCTCTGCATTGTTTTCTCCAGACTGAATAAGACGATGAGTTCCCTGTGGTTTTGACATTCCCCAGGGCTCTGGACTAAGGAGGTTAAACTCCTTCTTCCCTGCTCTTTTGAACGTTTTGGGACATTTTCACTCATTTCAAAGGACTGTCCTTCAGACAGCTGGGTTGTTGCAATGCACCTCCACAGTCTGACAGCAGACTAGCGAGTGAGTCTTCGATAGAGCAGGGTCAGAAGCCAGAGTCGCCAGCACGAATCAAGGCTTTGGGGCTCCAGAAAGAGATGGGGTCTGGAGTTTACAAGGAAGAGGAGGAATCAGACCATCATGATGTGGCTACAAATGAAAGATCAGAAACATTTGCGGACTGGTTGATTGAAAAAAAATCTAGTTATTTTCTGAAAAATACTGGAAGAATTCAGCAGATCAGGCAGCAAATGTGAAAGGGAATAAATAGACAACGTTCCGGCCGAGTCCCTTCAGCACGCCTAGAATATGTACTCCTCTCCTTAGTTGCTGCCTGAACTGCAGAGTTCCTCCAGCATTTTGTGTGTGTGCGTCTCTGTATTACCAGCAACAGCAGAATCTCTTCTATTTTATATCTGCATTTGTAAAGGATTGTACTTTGGCATTAGATACACGTTGATATTGAGTATATTGTTTATGGGAGCCGCTTTCTGCGTTAAAACAGTTGCTGAGTATTCTATATACACAAAAAAAAAGTGAGGTATGGACATGGAACCGGTGCTTGCAGAAACTGTTAATGGCACCGTGATTACCCATAAAGCCCTGCGATAAAACTTTCGCCGGCGCTGAAGCATTGATCAAATGCGCAGGCGTCAAGGTTGATAACGTCGGTGAATATCACGCATGCGCGCAGTATATATTAGGCCTCGGGATCACGGCTGAGGGCGCGGCTGCAGGTAAGCGGGTATCTCGGGGCGATGTTGTGACTCCGGACTCCGTGACCTGTAATCCCGGGACAGTCCTGCTCTCTTCCCTCTCTCTCAGCCCCACCATCCGTACACGGGCCCCGGGGAGCTTCCGGCTGATGAGGGAATGGGAACCGATGGGTCTCTCAGACAGAGCTGAGCTCCAGCTGTCTAAATGCAAGGATCGGGAACTCGGAGAAAGGGAACAAAATCTTTTACATCAGCTGTTGTGAAAATCACCTTTGTTCTGCCTCCAGTCACAAACCAGAGAAAATCTGCAGATGCTGGAAATCCGAGCAACACACACAAATTGCTGGAGGAACTCAGCATTAGTACTCTTTTCCATAGATGCTGCCTGGCCTGCTGAGTTCCCCCAGCATTTTGTGTCTGTTGCTTGTTCCACCCCTCTTGTTCTGAACTTTCTACCCGTGAGGTCATTTTTTTTTTTTTTTTTATTTTATTATTTTCTACAAGCTACAGCGTAGAAGAAAAAAAATCAATAGTGTAAATAGAAGGATCATTGCAATACAGACAAAAATAGCAATAATACATATCTTAACAAATGAGCAGGTCACCCATATTAAAAATGAAAAGTTAGAAAGGAAAGCTCCCAACCCACCCACGATCCAACTCCAAGCCAACCATTATAAGTATAAATATTTAAAAGGACATTTGAGATAAACTTCTATCACCCCAGAACTATATATTGTAGTAAAGAGAGAAATGAATGATAAAAAAAAAAGCAGCCTGCTAACTAAACAAAGAACGCTGGAAATGCAGGCTCTGACTATCAAGGGAAGAAAAAAAAATACACCTGTCAATCTAGGTGAGAGTTATGAAAATATTTTAAAAAATGGTCCCCACACCTCATGGAACTTTATATCCTAATTTAAAAGTGAATAGTAAATCTTTTCAAGATCTAAACAAGACATTCTATCCCTGAGCCATCGAACATGCGTAGGGGGAACTACATCTCTCCACTTAAGGAGTACTGCACGTCCAGCTAAAAGAGAGACAAAAGACAATGTTTGTCATTTAGCCGGGATCAAATGCTTGTCAGAGTCTTGAGAAATACCAAAAAAAGCGATCAAAAGATCAGGTTCCAAATAACAGGGACATGTTTTGACCCATTCTCTCTGAGTACATAATGAAATCCAACACCTTTGTCCTGGGCAACAAGTAGCTTTCACATCACAAATGTGCCAGACTCCAATGAGACAGACTACTGCCCTTCCCTCCATATTCATTGGCATTGCCATCACTGAGTTCACCACCGTCAGTCACCTGGGGGAGGGTTCAGGGGAAATATTTATGTACAATACAGAAACTGGTGTTACCTGTGTGTATTGTGGTGATGCAAAAGTTGCTGGAGAATTTACAAGTGGGAAGAAGTGGAGTGATATTTGGAAATCTGAGTTTTTAAAGCGTAATTTAGCAAGCAAACCACATATGGACAATGTGCAAAACCTGTGGTGAGAAATCCTTCATTACCCGTTACAGGCCTGCTACATTGGTTGTGTGAGAGTGCAGAACTCAATCAAAGCCAGAGGAGATCAAAGTTCTTACTGACAGTGATTTGCCAGTTGTTGAAATAAATACCTCTCTATAGAAAATTCACGGTGCAGATGTTGTCACTGGGTAAAAAAATGTACAGTACAAGCTTTATGTGCACACTGGTCATTACAAATTAGAGGGGACATTGGTGGGAAGGTGGGGAGACCTCCAGTGTCCCTGATGCCCTCACCTACAAGATGTGCATCCAGCTGCAGCTTGTAACCCTGCACTTTACGGAGTTGGAACTTGAAATGGATGAATTCCGGATCATCCAGGAGATAGATATGACATGAAGAGAGGTGAGTTACACCCAAGGTGCAGGACACAGGAGACTGGGTGAGAGTCAGGAAGGGGAATGAGGTTAAATAGCCATCGCAGAGTACGCTTGTGTCCATCCCACACAACAATGGGTGGACCACTTTAGAAACTTGAGGGGGATTACCTGGCAGAGGAAAATCAAAGGGGTGATAGGGGATTCGTTAGTTAGGGGAACACAACAAGAGGGGACTAATATCCCAGTGGTAAGGCTCACTAGTGCTAGTGTGGGGAGAGGGTGATGTGGTTAAAATAAGTTGTAGGGGGAATGGGAGCCAGAATGACAGAACAGATAGTGGGGAGGGTGAATTGACTTTATTACATACATCCTTCATATACATGAGGAGTAGAAATCTTTACGTTACGTCTCCATCTAAATGTGCAATGTGTAATTTATAGTCATTTATAATAAATAGTTTGTACATAGGACAGTCAATATAACATAGAAATGCAATTGTATCAGCATGAATTAATCAGTCTGATGGCCTGGTGGAAGATGATGTCCCGGAGCCTGTTGGTTCTTTTGCTGTGGTACCGTTTCCTGGATGGTAGCAGCAGGAACAGTTTGTGGTTGTGATGAATTGGCTCCCCAATATCCTTTGGGCCCTTTTTACATACCTGTCTCTGTAAGTGTCCTGAATAGTGGGAAGTTCACATCTACAGATGTGCTGGGCTGTCCACACAACTCTCTGCAGGTTCCTGTGATTAAGGGAAGTACAGTTCCCATACCAGGCAGTGATGCAGCCAGTCAGGATGCTCCCTGTAGAAAGTTCTTAGGATTTGCGGTCCCATCCCAAACTTCTTCAACCGTCTGAGGTGAAAGAGGTGCTGGTGTGCTGTTTTCACAACACAGCCGGTATGTACAGACCATGTGAGATCCTCGGTGATGTTTATGCTGAGGAACTTAAAGCTGTTCACCCTCTCAACCCCAGATCCATTGATGTCAATAGGGGTTAGCCTGTCTCCATTCCTCCTGCCGTCCACAATCTGCTCCTTTGTTTTTGTGACAACGAGGGAGAGTTTGTTTTCTTGACACCAGTCAGATGTTGTTCAGACCTCAGATAGGGTCAGCAATCAAATGGTTGTGAATGGTGAGATGAATGTGCTGAGCTGTGTATATCACAATGCAAGAAGCATCGTAGGAAAGCCAGATGAGCTCAGGACAGGGAATTATGATATTGTAGCCATTATTGGGACTTGTTTGCACCTGACAGTCTGAGGGATTTAGAGGAACAAATTTGTAGAGAGATCACAGACCATGCCAAGAAACAAAGGTTGATTCAGTGAGTGATTTTAATTTTCCATATATTGATTGGGACTCCCATACTGTAAAAGGACTAGATGGGGTAGAGTTTGTCAAATATGTCCTTAATCAGTATGTAGAATTCCTGATGTAGAAGTGTGCAATAAACTGTTAGGAAATGATCCAGGGCTGGTGACAGAAATTAGTGATCATAATGCCATGAGATTCAAAGTAAATATGGCAAAAGGGAGGTCTGGACCACAGGTTGAGATTCCAAATTGGAGAAAGGTCAATTTTGATGGTATCAGAGAGGATCTGACAAGTGTGGTTTGGGACAGGCTGTTCTCTGGCAAAGGAGTACTTGGCAAGTGGGAGGCCTTCATAAGTGAAATTTTGAGGGTGTCTACTTTGTATATGCCTGACAAAATAAAAGTTGAAAGGTAACTGGTGCAGGGAACCTTGGTTTTCAAGAGACATTGAGGCCCCGGATATTTTGTTCCCCAAAATGCCTCAGAATGTTGGGTGCTACCAAGACTCATTAATGACTACAATATTATAATTCCACCCCTGAGCTCATCTGACTTTTAGTCGTCTTCTGTTCATTTCTAAAAGCTTCCCAATAGTTTTTGCTCTTTTGTTTGCCCTCTCTTTGGCTTTTATGTTGGCCTTGGCTTCTCATTTCAGCCATGGTTGTATCCTCCTGCCTTTCCAATGCTTCCACTTCTTCAGGATGTGTTGATCACTCGGCTCCTGAATTGCTCCCAGAAACTCCAGCCATTGCTGCTCCGTTGTCACTCCCACCTTTTCCCTTCCAGACAAGTTTGTCCAGCTTCTCTGTCATAGAAACATGAGGAAGTTCAGTGCAGAAACAGGCTATTTGGCCCATCTAGTCAATGCTGAAAAAACATTTAAGCTGTCTACCTGCACTGGGACCATCGCCCTCCAGACCCCTACCATCCAGGCTCCCATCCAAACTTCTTTTAAATGGTGAAACTGAGCTCATATTCACCACTTGTGCTGGCATCTCATTCCACACTCTCACGACCATTTCAGTAAAGAGATTTTCCAAATGTTCCTGTTAAATTTTCACCTTCTCCACTTACCCATGACCTCTGGCCATCCCACGCAACCTCAGTGGAAAAAGCTGCTCGCATTTACCCTATCTATACCCTCATAATTTTGTATATTTCTAACAAATCCTCAAAGCAATGTATAATTTCCTTGTTTATGTTTAGAGCCTTTTTTTGGTGTATAAGATGATGAGGGCATTGATCGTGTGGATAGCCAGAGGTTTATTCCCAGGGCTGAAATGGCTAAAACGAGGGGCATAGTTTTAAGGTGCTTTGAAATAGATACTGAGGGGATGACAGGGGTAAGTTTTTTATACAGAGAGTGGCGGGTGCATGGAATGCACTGCCGGCTATTTGTGTGAGAGTGTTTCAGTTACTGTGGGGACAGGAACCCATGCAGCTCAGTGGGAACAGGGAATAATACCAATGGAGAGAGTCAAACTGAGCCAGGTCACAGATTGGAGATGGCAGAAATGCTCCATTCTTATAGAGACAGGAAGAGCATCGGAGAATTTGATGGTCACTCCAGATACCAGCACTGTGCCCAGTTAGATGATTTCTCTCTCCAACTTGGGTTGAACCTCACTGTAATAGTGTGATGCCAGATCACACGTTGACAACTCAAGGGATCTCATCTGAAATATTGTCCTACACCCATTGATAGATTTCGTAAATATTTTTACAGGTTAAGAATGACAAGGAGTTTGCCTATGGGAATCTCAAACACAACACGCCAGTTTTGCTGTCTCTGTCCAGATATTTAAGAAGAGGAGCAAGGGATTCACTCGATCATCCTTCCTGCTCAGACTGTGAGGAGGGATTCACTCGATCATCTGACGGACTGGCACGCACATCATTTTACACAGGGGGATCCCATTCATCTGCTCAGACAGTGGGAATGGAATCACTCTGTCATCTCAACTGAAGGTACATCAGCAAGTTCACATCGGGCAAGGCCTTTCACCTGTGGACACACCAGTCAGTTCACACTGCGCAGAGGCTGGCCTTCTGCTGAATTTGTGGGGAAGGAATCACTCGGTCATCTGACCTAATGGCTCACCAGCCAGTTCACACCGGGGAATGGCCGTTCACCTGCTTGGACTGTGGGAAGGGATTCACTCAGCCATCTCATCTGATGGTACATCAGCGAGTTCACACTGGGGAGAGGCCGTTTACCTGCTCAGACTGTGGGAAGGGATTCACTCAGTCATCTCATCTGATCGTACATCAGCGAGTTCACACTGCGGAATGGCCGTTCACCTGCTCAGACTGTGGGAAGGGATTCACTCGGTCATCTGAACTGAACATACATCAGAGAGTTCATACTGGAGAGAGGCCGTTCACCTGCTCAGACTGTGGGAAGGGATTCACTCAGTCATCACATCTGAAAGTACATCAGCGAGTTCACACTGGGGACAGGCCGTTCACCTGCTCAGTGTGTGGGAAGGGATTCACTTCATCATCTACAGTGAAGGTACATCAGCGAGTTCACACTGGAGAGAGGCCGTTCACCTGTTCAGAATGTGGGAAAGGATTCACTCAGTTAGGCCACCTACAAGCACACTGGTCAGTTCACACTGGAGAGAGGCCGTTCACCTGCTCAGACTGCGGGAAGGGATTCACTCAGTTATCCACCCTGATGACCCACCGGGAAGTTCACACCAGGAAGAGGCCATTTACCTGCTCAGTCTGTGGGAAGGGATTCACTTTGTCAAATCAGTTACTGAGACACCAGTTCGTTCACACTGGACAGTGGCCATTCACCTGCTCAGACTGTGGGAAGGGATTCACTCAGTCATCTGAACTGAAGGTACATCAGCGAGTTCACACTGGGGAGAGGCCGTTCACCTGCTCAGAGTGTGGGAAAGGATTCACTCGCTCATCCCACCTACAAACACATCAGTCATTTCACACAGGGGAGCGGCCGTTCACCTGCTCAGACTGTGGGAAAGGATTCACTCAGTCATCAGAGCTACAGAGACATCAGCGAGTTCACACTGGGGAAAGACCGTTCACCTGCTCAGTGTGTGGGAAAGGATTCACTCAGTCATCCCACCTACAGAGACACCAGCAAGTTCACACTAGGTAGAGGCCGTTCACTTGCTTAGGGTGTGGGAAGGGATTCACTTGGTCATCTCAACTGCAGAGACACCAGCAAGTTCACACTGGGTAGAGGCCGATCTCCTGCTTGGACTTTGGGAAGAGAATCTCTCAGCCACATCAACCAGGTTTGCATCATTGAGTTCACACTGGGGAAACCCGTTCACCCTCTGTGAATGTGGGAAGCGATTCACTCAGTCATCTAACCTTATGGAACTCTCACTTCGGCTGGCAGTTTAATGTAGGGGATGATAGCTCCTGGCCCGGCCAAACTTAAGAAATCTCATTTGGGTGGATGCTGCACGATGTGTCCCCTGTTACAAATCCGTACCCCGAAATAACAAGCAGTACAGAATATGTGATTAAATGATTGAGCTTTATAATTTTTACTTTGACTATAGGGTTAGTAAAGAAAACAAAAAAAAAGAAAAAGGGCCCACTCCATTTGCATCTTCTCATCTCTCCCCGGCAAAAGAACATGAAAATATCTCTTCCAGACTCACAAGGAAGAACATTTCTGACACCAGATCGTCCCGCACTCCAAAACCCTGTTATCTCTAGTTGTAACCTAAACACTGCTGCTACAGAGAAACCATTACCTCAGCAGTGAAACATTACAGAGAGGCCATTACATTAACAGTGAAACCTTACAGCATGTTATACTTGTGACACACTGCCGGATTCACACTGGGGAGAATGTTTCAATAAGCTGCATGCTGGATATTTGTCCATCACCGTTGCTGAATGCTATTTTGAGAGTGACTGTCGGTGCTGAACTCTGCAATTATCACCACACCCAGTTCTGCACCCTGGTCACTGGGCATGGGAGGAGTTTCTTCTGCTGCATATTCACCTTTAATGGGACTGGAGTTTAACATTCTGCATCTGTGGCAAATTAATTAGTTCTATTTTAAACTCTGTTTCTGGTACTTAGAGTATTTATAACACAACTAGTGTACTCAGGCCTGCTGGACCCAGCCAGTGATACAGTTCCACAACAGTCCTTTTAAATCCTCCTCTGTTGTTCACATCTGTGGGATGGGTTCCAAACAGTCACCACTCTGTGGGTGAAGAGGTTTCCCTTGAATTTTCTGCAGACTGAATAAGTCGAGCTGACTGCAGTTCTGTCTGAGATGTTCTTTGCCCCTCAAATCTCTGGGCTGAGAAAGAATGACATTGGGAGTTAATCTCCTTATTCGGAGCTCATTTCTACATTATGGGTCATTTTCCCTGCTTCTGAAGGGTTGTTGAAAACACTCTCCTCTAAAGACTGAAAGCAGAATGGGAAACCATTAGTTGGATGTTCAGTGGAGCAGGGTCAGAAACCAGAGGCGGGTCTGCATAGGGTAGAGTTTGGGGCACTGGACGGTGGTCAGGGAAACAACGTATGATGATTAGAAGGGAATCAGCTGCGGGGCGTGGCAACAATGACAGAGTAGCAACGTTTGGAAGCTGATTGACAGGGAAAATAATTCAGTTGTCTGACTGACACAAACAATGCCTGTGGTGAGGTGCTCCACTGGTCGAGGTACGTGTGTGTTGAGAATGGTTATATACATTGAGGGAGTTGTTCCTGCTTATTTATCCTGTAATATTATATCTGGATGGTTATTTTAGATTATCCTATCTGTAATAATGTATTGATTATCATATAAATTGTGAGATTCTGTCCTTAGCTGGATCAGGCTTGAATTAAAGGTGCCTTAATGAAGTTATGGTGATTATTAATGAGTTTGTATTTTAAAGCAAGATTTTGGTGAATGATATTTGCCACTTGATCGTACCTCTGTCAGTAATCAGATTGAGTTAAACTGCAGCAGGATCCTGGAATGTGTTGGATTGTGTCTGGTTTCTCTTGGCATTTTCTGCATTTATTGCCTTGTTACTTTGTATGGTTTGTATTTTTGATTTTTTTTTTCTTTTTGTTGACCACCTTGTCCTGTACTTCTGCAAGGAACCCCCCTGTTTCGGGGTAGAGGTCTCCAACTCTCAGTCAGGTGCTCGATGCTTCCTTGTCAACATCTAGTCTGCTCAGATCGTTGGGATGTCTCCCATGGAGGGTCATACTCGTTCCACTGGTTAATGTTTTCTTCCATAGTGATGATTCATTTTTCTGAGGTAGCCTCTCATTTAGGTTTCCTGGTCTGTGTTTCTTATCAGAATTTCATATACACACATGAAGCACTGAATCCAGTTCATTTTTGATGAAAATATATACTTAGAAGTCTTATCTGAGTGTTGTGTGATTTTATTTTTTTCATGTGTGTTATTCCTCTTTCTCCTTCTGTCCAAGGTAGTATTAATCTGAGGCTATGTCCACACTGGACCGGATAATTTTGAAAACGACGGTTTTGAGTAAAAACGACAGGCATCCACACCAGGCGTTTTTCAAGATATCCCTGTCCACACTAAAATGGATATTTGGGAGAATTTCCTCCTACTGGGCATGCGCAGACACATCTACAGAAAACAAGCGAAGAGGAAACGGTATAATATTTACGTTTCCGCGGTGGCGTTGTGCTATTTCCATTGGTCAAAAACAAGAGTACCTACAACAACAGCGAAAGAAAGTTTTCAAAAATGTCTTCGAGGAATACAAAGAAAACCTCCACTGGAAAAAGCAGACGGACTTCTTCATTTAGACAGACAATGAAGTCGAGCTGTTTCCGCGAGTTACAAACAACTACAAGGTCAGCAAAGCAGTGGAGAACGTTGGAGGGAGATGTTTAACTCCGAAAAAGCTATTAACATAGAGAATAAAGTAAACTACACATGCATGAAGCCGTCCTCTACCCAAGATCAACAAGAGTGGAATCTTCTGCCGCCAGACCTGCACAGTATTTCTGAGATTAATATTTTTAAAGATAGACTCAATCAAATCAATTTATGGGATCTGGTCAATAAAGCTCACTTCACAATTTACCTCTCACGCTGTTCACACCGACTGCCCGTTATAACAACCGTCCGGCAGTGCTTGCACAGTACCAAGCAGCAGCAAAAAAAACTTTGTTGTTGTGGTGTTGTCATGACAGCGTTTTTAAACATCTCCGTTTACCCCGTCCACACTTCAACGCAAAGCAATCGTTTTCAAATTTACACACTCTGGAGAGTGTTTTCGAAAATCTCCATTTTCAGGGGAGGGAAATGCCATTTCAGTGTGGATGGAGGGTCAAAACGAAGAGAAAAAGCTTTGTTCTCAAAATTATCCGGTGTAGTTTGGACGTAGCCTAAGTGGGTCTGAGTGTAAATAGACTTTTCTAAA
This sequence comes from Mobula birostris, assembly GCF_030028105.1. NCBI lineage: Eukaryota > Metazoa > Chordata > Chondrichthyes > Myliobatiformes > Myliobatidae > Mobula > Mobula birostris. Next base: position 18,419,139 of record NC_092382.1, on the reverse strand, counting down.
GTTGTCATTTCAGCTCTTATTTATCTTTGTAAGTTTTACTGATTGAAATGGGACCAAGATATTTTCTTAAAAAAATGTCAATGTCTGTATTGATGAAAGTGTTTATTGCCTTTGTTGTGTTTGTTAACTATTAAGCTCTGTTTGGCAGGTTTTTTTAAGCCTTGAACTAAATTTGGTCAAAGGTTTTCCCCATTTTGCACTACTGTAGCGGTGTGCGACACATAGCGCTAAAATAACCACACGGAGTCGGTGAGTTGGGGTTGCGGTTAAAGATTTATTTAACTTCGCGGCCTGCTTTAAAGCCTTCCCGTTCCCGCCCTCTCTGGGCGGGATTGCTGTGGGGAATGCATATTCCCAGCCCCTTTCCGCACGCGGGATTTTCCCCCTGCTGGTGAAGATGGCCTGGCGGCCTTTTTGGGGCCGGCCCTCTGTCTGCGCGCGCTGTTTCGTGAGCCGGTTTGTGTGTGCTAGAAAGTGGGTCGCCACATAACCACGCCCCCCAGAACCGGCGATACCTCCCCCAATGTCCACAGTCTGGATCGGCCTCTGTTTGGGAGGTCTGCCCCTGCGCCGCGGTGCCTGAGCCTGGACCGGCTGCGCCAAGTCCACATGGGCCGGTTTGAGTCGGTCCACCGTGAAAACCTCCTCTCTCCCCCCAATGTCCAGCACGAACGTGGAGCCATTGTTCCTGATCACCTTAAACGGCCCCTCGTAGGGCCGCTGTAGCGGTGCCCGGTGTCCGCCCCGTCGTACAAAAAGAAAAATACAGTTCTGCAGGTCTTTGGGTGCGCGGGTCGGGCTCTGTCCGTGCTGTGAAGTGGGGATGGGGGCCAGCTTACCAAGCCTCTCACGTAGTCTGTCCAGGACTGCTGTGGGTTCTTCCTCTTGCCCCCTTGGGGCTGGTATGAACTCTCCTGGGACGACCAGGGGTGCGCCGTACACCAACTCGGCCGACGAGGTGTGCAGATCCTCCTTGGGCGCCGTGCGGATTTCCAGTAGGACCCAGGGAAGTTCGTCCACCCAGTTAGGCCCTTCCAGGCGGGCCATGAGAGCCGACTTCAGGTGACGGTGGAAATGCTCCACTAGTCCATTTGACTGTGGTGGTAGGCAGTTGTGTGGTGTAGCTGTGATCCTAAAAGGTTGGCCATAGCCGACCACAGGCTGGAGGTGAACTGGGTGCCCCTGTCGGAGGTAATGTGGGCCGGTACCCCGAAGCGTGCTACCCAGGTTGCGATCGGTGCTCGGGCGCAGGATTCGGAGGTGGTGTCGGTGAGCGGGACTGCCTGTGGCCATCTCGTGAACCGGTCTATCATAGTTAGGAGGTACTGCGCTCCTCGTGACACTGGCAGGGGCCCCACGATATCCACATGAATGTGGTCGAACCTCCGGCGGGTGGGTTCGAAACGCTGCGGCGGAGCCTTGGTGTGCCACTGCACCTTGGCCGTTTGGCACTGCATGCACGTTTTGGCCCATTCACTGGCCTGTTTACGCAGTCGATGCTACACGAACCTGTTGGCGACCAGCCGGACAGTTGTCCTGATGGAGGGGTGCGCTAAGTTGTGAATGGATTCGAAAACCTGCCGGCGCCAGGCTGCTGGGACGATGGGGCGGGGTTGGCCGGTAGCTACGTCACATAGTAGGGTCCTCTCACCTGGGCCTACGGGGAGGTCTTGGAGCTGCAAACCGGAGACTGCAGTCCTGTAACTGGGGATCTCAGCGTCTGCCTGCTGTGCCTCTGCCAGCGCTGCATAGTCCACCCCCTGGGACAGGGCCTGTATGGTAGGTCTGGATAGTGTGTCCGCCATGACATTGTCCTTTCCCGGACATGCCGGATGTCCATCGTGTATTCGGAGATGTAGGACAGATGTTGCTGCTGGTGGGAAGACCAGGGGTCGGACACCTTAGTGAACGCAAAGGTAAGCGGTTTGTGGTCTGTGAACGCAGTGAAGGGCCTACCTTCTAAGAAATATCTGAAATGCCGGATTGCCAGGTATAGTGTCAATAGCTCCCGGTTGAAAGCACTGTATTTGAGTTTGGGTGGTCGTAGGTGTTTGCTGAAGAATGCCAGGGGTTGCCAGCGACCCTCGATGAGTTGTTCCAGCACTCCACCAACTGCTGTGTTGGATGTGTCCACCGTGAGGGCAGTAGGAACGTCCGTTCTGGGGTGCACTAGCATCGCGGCGTTTACTAAGGCTTCGCTGGTTTTAACAAAAGCGGCCGCGGCCTCTTTATCCCAGGTAATGTCCTTGCCCTTACCCGACATCAGGGTGAACAGGGGGCGCATGATTCGGGCTGCTGAGGGGAGGAAACAGTGGTAGAAATTCACCATACCCATGAAACGTCGACTGTACTTCTTCCTAGAGATGCTGCCTGGCCTGCTGCGTTCACCAGCAACTTTGATGTGTGTTGCTTGAATTTCCAGCATCTGCAGAATTCCTCATGTTTAGGAAAATGGTGCATAGTTTTCTGAAGGTGGAATCTCATGTGGATAGGGTGGTGAAGAAAGCTTTTGGTATGCTGGCCTTTGTAAATCAGAGCATTGAGTATAGGAGTTGGGATGTAATGTTAAAATTGTACAAGGCATTGTTAAGGCCAAATTTGGAGTATTGTGTACAGTTCTGGTCACCGAGTTACAGGAAAGATGTCAACAAAATAGAGTACAGAGGAGATTTACTAGAATGTTCCCTGGGTTTCAGCACCTGAGTGACAGAGAAAGGTTGAACAAGTTAGATCTTTATTCTTTGGAGCGTAGAAGGTTGAGGGGGGACTTGATAGAGGTATTTAAAATTATGAGGGGGAAAGATAGACTTGACGTGGATAGGCTTTTTCCATTGAGAGTAGGGGAGATTCAAACAACTGGACATTAGTTGAGAGTTAAGGGGCAAAAGTTGAGGGGTAACACGAGGGGGAACTTCTTTACTCAGAGAATGGTAGCTGTGTGGAACGAGCTTCCAGTTGAAGTGGTAGAGGCAGGTTCGATTTTGTCATTTAAAAAAAATTCGATCAGTATTTGGACAGGAAAGGAATGGAGGGTAGAGGCAGGTAGATGTGACTAAATGAGAGTAAGCGTTCAGCATGGACTGGAAGGGCCAAGTTGGCTTATTTCCGTGCTGTAATTGTTATATGGTTATATGAACTTGCGGGTGTCTCTGCAGGTTGGACAACTGAGTGACTTCCTTCTCAGACCGAGCAGGTGAATGGCCTCTCCCCAGTGTGAACTGACTGGTGTGCTTGTAGGTTAGCTAACTGTGTGAATCCCTTCCCACAGACTGAGCAGGCGAATGGCCTCTCCCCAGTGTGAACTCACTGATGTATCTGTAGATCAGGTGATCGAGTGAATCCCTTCCCACAGACTGAGCAGGCGAATGGCCGCTACGCAGTGTGAACTGACTGGTGTCTCAGTAGGTGAGATGCCTGAGTGAATCCCTTCCCACAGTCTGAGCAGGTGAACGGCCTCTCCCCAGTGTGAACTCTCCGATGCACCTTCAGTTGGGATGACTGAGTGAATCCCTTCCCACAGTCTGAGCAGGTGAACGGCCTCTCCCCAGTGTGAACTTGCTGGTGTCTCTGTAGATCAGGTGATCGAGTGAATCCCTTCCCACAGACTGAGCAGGTGAACGGCCTCTCCCCAGTGTGAAATCGCTGGTGTTTCAGTAGGTCGGATGACTGAGTGAATCCCTTCCCACAGTCTGTGCAGGTGAACGGCCTCTCTCCAGTGTGAACTCGCTGATGTACCTTCAGATGAGATGATAAATTAAATCCCTTCCCACAGACTGAGCAAGTGAATGGCCTCTCCCCAGTGTGAACTCGCTGATGTACCTTCAGTTTAGATGAGCAAGTGAATCCCTTCCCACAGACTGAGCAGGTAAATGGCCACTCCCCAGTGTGAACTGACTGGTGTTCTTGTAGGTGAGCTGACTGTGTGAATCCCTTCCCACAGTCTGAGCAGGTGAACGGCCTCTGCCCTGTGTGAACTCGCTGATGTATCTGCAGATGAGATGACTGAGTGAATCCCTTCCTACAGACTGAGCAGGTGAATGGCCTCTCCCCAGTGTGAACTCGCTGATGTATCTGCAGATCAGGTGATCGAGTGAATCCCTTCCCACAGTCTGAGCAGGTGAACGGCCTCTCCCCAGTGTGAACTCGCTGATGCACCGTCAGTTGAGATGACGAAGTGAATCCGTTCCCACAGTCTGAGCAGGTGAACGGCCTCTCCCCCGTGTGAACTCTCTGATGTTCCTTCAGTTGAGATGACGAAGTGAATCCCTTCCCACAGTCTGAGCAGGTGAACGGCCTCTCCCCAGTGTGAACTCGCTGATGTATCTGTAGATCAGATGATCGAGCAAATCCCTTCCCACAGTCTGTGCAGGTGAACGGCCTCTCCCCAGTGTGAACTCGCTGATGTGCTTGTAGGTTAGCTAACTGTGTGAATCCCTTCCCACAGTCCGAGCAGGTGAACGGCCTCTCCCCAGTATGAACTCTCTGATGTACCTTCAGGTTAGATGACTGAGTGAATCCCTTCCCACAGTCTGAGCAGGTGAACGGCCTCTCCCTGGTGTGAACTCGCTGGTGAGACATTCGGTCGAATAACCAAGTGAATCCTTCCCCACAAATTCAGCAGATGACCAGCCTCTGTTCGAAGTGAACTGACTTGTGTGTCCAGGTGGGAAGACCGACTGAATCCTGTCTCACACATAGAACAGGTGAATGGCCTTGTCTCAGTGTGAACTTGCTGATGTACCTTCAGTTGAGATGACGGAGTGAATCCACTCCCACTGTCTGAGCAGGTGAATGGGTTCCCTTGTGTAATATGATGGGCATGCCAGTTGGTCAGATGATCAAATGAATCTCTCCACACAGTCTGAGCAGGAAGGAGAATCGAGTGAATCCCTTGCTCCACTTCTTAAATATCTGGACAAAGACAGCAAAACTGGCGTGTTGTGTTCGAGATTCCCGTAGACAAATTCCTTGTCATTTTTAATCTGTAAAAAGATTTACAAAATCGATCAATGAGTGACGGACAACATTTCAGATGAGATCACTTGAGTTGCCAAGGTGTGATCTGGCATCACACTGTTACAGTGAGGTTCAACCCAAGTTGGAGAGAGAAATCATCTTCTAACTGGGCACAGTGCTGGTATCTGGAATGACCATTAAATTCTCTGATGCTCTTCCTGTTTCTCTAAGAATGGGGCATTTCTGCCATCTCCAATCTGTGACCTGGCTCAGTTTGACTCTGTCCATTGATATTATTCCATGTTCCCACAGAGCTGCATGGGTTCCTGGCCCCACAGTAACTGAAACACTCTCACACAAATAGCCGGCAGTGCATTCCACGCACCCACCACTCTCTGTGTAAAAAACTTACCCCTGACATCCCCTCAGTATCTATTTCAAAGCACCTTAAAACTATGTCCCTCGTGTTAGCCATTTCAGCCCTGGGAATAAACCTCTGGCTCTCCACATGATCAATGCCCTCATCATCTTATACACCAAAAAAAGGCTCTAAACATAAACAAGGAAATTACACATTGCTTTGAGGATTTGTTAGAAGTATATAAAATTATGAGGGTATAGATAGGGTAAATGCAAGCAGCTTTTTTCACTGAGGTTGGGTGGGATGACAACCAGAGGTCATAGGTAAGTGGGGAAGGTGAAAATTTAATGGGAATATTTGGAAAAGCTCTTTCCTGCAGTGGTTGTGAGAGTGTGGATTGAGATGTCAGCACAGGTGGTGAATATGAACTCGGTTTCACCATTTCAAAGAAGTTTGGATGGGAGCCTGGATGATAGGGGTATGGAGGGCGATGGTCTCGGTGCAGGTAGTTGCATTAGACCAGGGGTCTCCAACCACCGGGTCGCAAAGCATGTGCTCCCGGGCTGCGAGGAAATGAGATGATTTGGCGATATGAGTCAGCTGCACCTTTTCTCATTCCCCGTCACGGCCACTGATCAGCCATTACACATGTGAGGTCATGACCCGCACGTCATCTGTGTCAGCGCGGGAAGGAGATCAACTCCTCGAGCTTGCAAATGACGGCGGGCTGAGAAGTATGTTTGACATAACATCCCTGTCGGCATTCTGGATCAAAGTCAAGGCTAAATATCCTGAGATAGCCACGAAAGCACTGAAAACGTTGCTTCCATTTCCAACATTTTTCTGCGAAGCGGAGTTTTCTCCAATGAATGCAACGAAAACTAAATTGCGGAATAGACTGGACAGGAACTCACTTCGAGTATCGCTGTCTCCCATCATCCCTCGATAGGACCGTGTTGTTGGAGGGAAACAAGCCCAGGGCTCCCACTGATTCAGCGATATTGGTGTGTTCCAATGATCTTATATATTCATACGGGGAAAATATGTGCTGTGTGTTTAAAATCCAAACGTTACTTAAAATGTCATGATGCTATTGACTTACCTATATAACCATATAACAATTACAGCACGGAAACAGGCCATCTCTGCCCTACTAGTCCGTGCCGAACGCTACTCTCACCTAGTCCCGCTGACCTGCACTCAGCCCATAACCCTCCATTCCTTTCCTGTCCATATAGCTATCCAATTTTTCTTTAAATGATAATATCGAACCTGCTTCTGCCACTTCTACTGGAAGTTCATTCATCACTTACTTCAAGCTCCTCTAATAATTGACTTATCACTATATTCATGCGAGGAAAATATGTGCTGTGTGTTTAATATTAAAGTCGTTAGATAAACACTTTTAGAAACGAAATTGGGTGTATTAGCCATTTATCACCTATATTCCAGTCATGATTAACACCGCCCCCCCCCCCACTCCGAATAGAATCACGAAAAAGGATTTGCAGGAAAAATCGGTAGGCCACAACGCGCATGCGCACTGGTGCCCGCGCAAGGGTTCATGGTCATTGTAGTCTTTCTCTGGGTAAACGCAACGTATTTGACTGCTACTCTTGTCCGTTGGCAACCCTACCCACCAACACCCCCCCCACCCCACCGGGTTGGCCGGTCCACAAGAATATTGTCAATATTAAACCGGTCCGCAGTGCAAAAAAGGTTGGGGACCCTTGCATTAGACAGCTTAAAAGTTTTTTCAGCATTGACCAGATGGGCTAAATAGCCTGTTTCCATACGGAACTTCTCCATGTTTCTATGACACAGAAGCTGGCCAAACTTGTTTGGAAGGGAAAAGTTGGGAGTGACAACGGAGCAGCGATGGCTGGAGTTTCTGGGAGCAATTTGGGAGCTCAGTGATCGATACATCCGAAAGATGTGGAAACATTGGAAAGGCAGGAGGACACAACTGTGGATGAAATGAGAAGCCAAAGCCAACATAAAAGCCAAAGAGAGGGTAAACGAAAGAGTGAAAACGATTGGGAAGCTTTTAGAAACCAACAGCAGACGACTAAAAAAAAAGTCAGAGCTCAGGGCGTGGAATTATGATACTGTAGTCATTAGTGAGTCTTGGTAGCGCTCAACAGTCTGAGGCATTTAGAGGAACAAAATATCCGGGGCCTCAATATCTCTTGCAAACCAAGGTTCCCTGCACCAGTTAACTTTCAACTTTTATTATGCAGGCACATACAAACTCTACACCTTCAAAATTTCACTTCTGAAGGCCCCCCACTTACCAAGTACTCCTTTGCCAGGAAACAGCCTGTCCCAAACCACACTTGTCAGATCCTTTCTGACCTTTCTCCAATTTAGAATCTCAACCCACGGTCCAGACCTCTCTTTTTTCCATATTTACTTTGAATCTCATGGCATTATGGTCACTAATTTCGGTCACCAGCCCTGGATCATCAACCTATTGCACACTTTTACATCAGGAATTCTACGTACTGATTAAGGGCACACTTGACAAACTCTACCCCATCTAGTCCTCTTACAGTATGGGAGTCCCAGTCAATACATGGAAAGTTAAAATCACTCACTGAATCAACTTTTGTTTCTTGGCATGGTCTGCGATCTCTCTACAAATTTGTTCCTCTAAATCCCTCGGATTGTTGGGTGCAACCAAGTCCCCAATAATGGCTACAATATCAGAATTCCCTGTCCTGAGCTCATCTGGTTTTCCTACAATTCTTGCATTGTGATATACACAGCTCAGCACATTCATCGCTCCATGCTCAACCATTTGATTGCTGACTGTATCTGGTGTCTGAACAACATCTGACTGGTGTCAAGAAAACAACCTCTCCTCATTGTCACAAAACATGCATCATTGCTGTCGCAGTTTATGTTCCACTGGATGCTAATGCTAAAGTAGCCATGAAAGACCTCAGTGCTGCTATTAGCAAGCTGCAGACATTGCATCCAGACGGAGCTTTGACTGTCGCTGGAGACTTTAATCATTGTAACCTGTGTACCGTGCTTCCAAGATTTTACCAAAATGTATTACGCACCACCAGGTGTAATAAAACCTCAGATCATGTGTACACAAATGTGGCTGACACTCAAACTAACTACCCTCCCCCATCTGGGACAGTCCGACCATCTTTCATTGTTTCTGCTTCCCAAGTATAGCCCGGTCATTAAACGTGTGAAACCCACAATGAAGACTATTAAGATCTGGCTGGAGGGGGCTGACTCTGCTCTTCAGCACCAATTCCAGCACACAGACTGGAGCACGTTTGCTGCCCATGCCACCACAGACTCTCAGACTAACATTGATTTATAAACCAACTCTGTCCTTGAGCACATCAACAAGTGTGTAGATAGAGAGACATTACTAAAACAAATAAGAGTTTTCCCCAATCAGAAACCATGGATGAACAGAGAGGTTCACCTCCTGCTCAAAGCCAGAGATTCAGCCGTCAGGTCTGGAGACGGGGAGGTTCACAGCTCAGCCAGGGCCAACCTGAGGAGGGGAATCTCTCAGGCTAAACACATATACAAACAGAGAATCGAGGAGCATTTCAACTCCTCAGACCCCCGGTCCATGTACATGGCATACAGGTTATACAGACTTCAAACCTCCTAGTACTGTGCCCCCTTCCAGCTCTGCTACCCTCCCTGATGAGCTCAATTACTTCTACGCTCGCTTTCATCGAGGGAACAAGGAGGTCACCCTCAAAGCGGATCTCCCACCTGGTGAACTGTCTCTCTCACTTTCCACCTCCGATGTTTGTGCCACCCTGAGCAGGGTGAATGTACGGAAGGCAGCTGGTCCGGATGGAATACCTGGCCGTGTGGTGAGAGTCTGTGCAGGGCAGTTGACCGGGGTCTTCACGGACATTTTTAATCTGTCCCTGGCCCGGGGTGTTGTCCCCCACAAGCTTCAAGATCACCACCATCGTGCCAGTACTGAAGCATTCCACTGCCACGAGCCTGAATGATTTCCGCCCAGTTGCACTCACCCCCATCATTGCAAAGTGCTTTGAAAGACTGGTTCTATCACATCTGAAATCCTGTCTGCCCACTACCCTGGACCCCCATCGCACCAACAGGTCAACAGAGGACGCCATCTCCACGGCACTTCACTCTGCCCTGACCCACCTGGACAGCCCCAACTCTTATGTCAGAATGATGTTCATTGACTTTAGTTCGGCATTTAATACTGTGATCCCCTCAAAGCTGATCACCAAACTTCGCCAGCTTGCTATCAGCTCATCCCTCTGCAATTGGACCTTGGACTTTCTGATGAACAGACCCCAATCAGTTAAGTTAGACAACCTCTCCTCCTCCACTCTCACCCTGAACACCGGCGTGCCTCAAGGCTGTGTGCTGAGCCCTCTTCTGTACTCCCTTTTCACCTGTGACTGTGTTCCTGTACATGGTTCTAACTCCATAATCAAGTTCGCAGATGACACCATGGTGGTTGGCCAGATCAGAGGGGATGACGAGACAGCCTACAGGGACAAGGTCCAGCACCTGGATGCGTGGTGTGCCGACAACAATCTGACCCTTAACACCCAGAAGACCAAGGAGATCATTGTGGACTTCAGGCATGCCAGGAGCCACACTCACGTCCCCATCTACATCAACGGAACTGTAGTGGAGCGTGTATCAAGCTTCAAATTCCTTGGTGTCCACTTTTCCGAGGATCTCATCTGGTCCCTGAACTCCTCCATCCTGATCAAGAAGGCACAACAGCACCTTTACTTCCTGCGGAACAACAAGAAAGCTCACCTCTGTCCCAGGATATGACAGACTTTTACTGCTGTACCATTGAGAGCATACTCACCAACTACATCTCAGTGTGGTATGGCAATTGTCCTGTATCAGAGCGCAAAGCACTCCAGTGTGTGGTGAAGACTACCCAGCGGATTATCGACAGCCCATTGTCCACCATTGAGAACATCTACCATAAACGCTGCCTGGGTAGAGCGAAAAGAATTATCAAGGATACATCTCACCCTAACCATGGACTTTTTAACTCCCCTCCCATCAAGGAGGTGCTAAAGGAGCCTCCGCTCCCACACCAACAGGCACAGGAAGAGCTTCTTCCCTGAGGCTGTGACCCTGCTGAACCTCTAGTCACAGCGCTAAGCAGTATTGCATCCGTATTGTACTGTCTCAGTACTTTTATATTTGGGTGTTGTAGCACTTTTTTATTCAGTTATTTTGTAAATAACACGATTCTTTGCATTTCTGGTCAGATGCTAACCACATTTCATTGGCTTTGTATCTGTACTTGGCACAATGACAATAAAGTTGAATCCAATCTAATCTAAAAAAAACAAAGGAGCTGATTGTGAACGACAGGAGGAATGGAGACAGGCTAATCCCGATTGACATCAATGGATCTGGGGTTGAGACAGTGAACTGCTTTAAGATCCTTGGCATAAACATCAGCGAGGACCTCACATGGTCTGTACATACCGGCTGTGTTGTGAAAAAAGCACAACAGTACCTTGCTCACCTCAGACGGCTGAAGAAGCTTGGGATTGAGTCCCAAATCCTAAGAACTTTCTACTGGAACACAACTGAGAGCATCCTGACTGGCTGCATCACTGCCTGGATGATCTGGAATTGATCCATTTCAAGTTCCAACTCCATAAAGTGCAGGGTTACAAGCTGCAGCTGGACGCACATCTTGTAGGTGAGGGCATAAGGGACAGTGGAGGTTCCGCCACCAATGTCCCCTCTAATTTGTAATGACCGGTCTGCACATAGAGCTTTAAGTTCCTCGGGGTAAATATCACAAATGACCTGACCTGGTCCAACCAGGCAGAGTTCACTGCCAAGAAGGCCCACCAGCACCTTTACTTCCTGAGAAAACTAAAGAAATTTGGCCTGTCCTCTAAAACCCTCACTAATTTTTATAGATGCACTGTAGAAAGCATTCTTCTAGGGTGCATCACAACCTGGTATGGAAGTTGTCCTGTCCTAGACCGAAAGAAGCTGCAGAAGATCGTGAACACGGCGCAGCGCATCACACAAACCAATCTTCTGTCCGTGGACTCAGTTTACACCGTACGCTGTCAGAGCAGTGCTGCCAGGATAATCAAGGACGCAACCCACCCAGCCAACAGACTTTTCATCCCTCTTCCCTCCAGGAGAAGGTTCAGGAGCTTGAAGACTCGTACGGCCAGATTTGGGAACAGCTTCTTTCCAACTGTGATAAGACTGCTGAATGGATCCTGACCCGGATCTGGGCTGTACTCTCCAAATATCTGGAGCAAGGACCTGCCTCTCGGTTTTTTTGCACTACCTTACTTCCCATTCTTCTATCTTCTATTTATGATTTATAATTTAAATTTTTAATATTTACTAATTTTAACTAATTTTAATATTTATAATATTTAATATTTGTAATCCAGGGAGTATGAAGCGGAGAATCAAATTTCGCTGTGATGATTATACATTCTACTACCAATTGTTTGGCGACAATAAAGTACAAAGTAAAGTAAATCTTGTACTGTTCATTCTTTTAACCAGTGACAACATGTGCACAGTGAATTTTATATAGAGAGGTATTCATTTTAACTGCTAGCAAATCACTGTCAGTAAGAACTTTGATCTCCTCTGGGTTTGATGGAGTTCATCTGCACTCTCACACAACCTATGTAGCAGGCCTGTAACGGGTAATGAAGGATTTTCTCCCCAGAGCTTTTGCACATTGTCCATATCTGATTTGCTTGCTAAATGACGCTTTAAAAAGTCAGATTTCAAACTATCACTCCACTTCTTCCCACTTTCAAATTCTCCAGCAACTTTTGCATCACCACAATACACACAGGTAACACCAGTTTCTGTATTGTACATAAATATTTCCCCTGAACCCTCCCCCAGGTGACTGACGGTGGTGAACTCAGTGATGGCAATGCCAATGAATATGAAGGGAAGGGCAGTAGTCTGTCTCATTGGAGTCTGGCACATTTGTGATGTGAAAGCTACTTGTTGCCCAGGGCAAAGGTGTTTGATATCATTATGTACCCAGAGAGAGTGGGACAAAACATGTTCTCACGGGTAGAAAGTCCAGAACAAGAGGAGGTAGAACAAGCAACAGACACAAAATGCTGGAGGAACTCAGCAGGCCAGGCAGCATCTATGGAAAAGAGTACTAATGCTGAGTTCCTCCAGCAATTTGTGTGTGTTGCTCGGATTTCCAGCATCTGCAGATTTTCTCTTGTTTGTGACTGGAGGCAGAACAAAGGTGATTTTCACAACAGCTGATGTAAAAGATTTTGTTCCCTTTCTCCGAGTTCCCGATCCTTGCATTTAGACAGCTGGAGCTCAGCTCTGTCTGAGAGACCCATCGGTTCCCATTCCCTCATCAGCCGGAAGCTCCCCGGGGCCCGTGTACGGATGGTGGGGCTGAGAGAGAGGGAAGAGAGCAGGACTGTCCCGGGATTGCGGGTCACGGAGTCCGGAGTCACAGCAACTACCCGAAGTCGGTGTTGGAAACGCCGCCCGGTGAGACCCCCAACCCGGAGACCCCTTCTCACCTCAACCGATCATCCGGGGCCTTTTGTGCCCCGAGCGCTGGTGAGCTCGAGCTTGGTCGGTTTAACGGCCGGGCTAGTAACCACGTGACCAGCCCCTCCCCCAGTGGTGTCAACAGAGCATTCATGCGCTGCTCTATTCTCATTGGTGCGAAGCGATGTCAATCAATACTTCCAACCAATAGAGGAGGCGGACCAGCCGAGAGGGCGTTACCCCCGCTGACTCCGTCTCCCGAACTTTCCGTCACGGCGGGACAACCGTCAAAGTAAATGTCCGCTTTCTGATTTATTTCCATTTCCCTCCGAGGGAAGTTGGGGCGTTTGTGAAGCGTCTCCTGCGGCCGGAGTCTGATGTGTCACTGAGAGGTAGGAGGAGACCGCTCGGCCCGTCGGTTTGATGCCGGTTCCCCGGGGAGGGAGAGGATGAAGACGGTGAGAGAGGGGGCGGACAGGATGTTTGTCCCGGTGGGGACAGGAGGGGCTCATCTGTGGAAATGTCTGAGCCCACGGTGGTGGCGATTCACCACATTGGGGGGCAAACACCGGCAGACTGTTGCCCTGCAAGCGGGGCCGATGGTCCGAGCAAAGTGACAATTATTTGTGTTTTGTTGAGACTGTACCGGGAATATGGTGTAAAATCCCGCTCCCCACACTAACACGGGTCACACAGACCAAAGAACAAACTGCCGGAGGAACTCAGTGGGTCGGGCAGCATCTGTGGAGGGAAATGGACCGTCAACATTTCGGGCCGAGACCCTCCCTCTGGACTGAGAGTGGACGGGAAATAGTCCGAGAAAAGAGGTGAGGGGTGGGGATGGGGCAAGAGCTGGGGAGTGAGAGGTGGATCCAGGTGAGGGGGAGGTGGGAAGGTGGAAATAGTGACGGGGGTGGGAGGTGAGTGGTTGGGGCAACACGGGGCTGCAGAAGATGGAAATTAATTCCACGATCGAGGAGTGAGGGGGCGGAGTCACCGGGTCACGTGGGAGACCCTCCACCCGTCACGTGATCCCGGGTCTCGCTCCCGTTAAACGCAGATCTGCAGCATCCGCGGGGTTTTGCTTCCGAGGCCCCGCCTCCGCCCCGCCCTCACAGTCCCCGGATGGGCGCTGATTTTCTTTCCGTTCTCTGTTGAAGCGGATCGCTGTCTGCGGGGCAAATAGAGCAGGTTCCCGTCGGTGAGTATTGAGGCCGGTCACCAGGGTGAAGGAGACCGACAATTTCCCATCGGAGAGTACTGAAGCCGATCCCGGGGGGAGCGGGGACCTGATGTTTGGCGGTGAGTTCCGCTAACTTCCTCGAACTGGCGGCCTTGGGGTCGGTCCCAGTTGTGAGACCTTCACACGGAAGAGTCTGAGATGAGCCGCCGCTCAGCCCCTGGTGATCTGGTCCCCGGAGCGGGATGAGGTGGTGATGCCGAGACCGAACCCATCCGGTGAGTTGTACCTGGGGACCTTTATCTCCATCACCCGGCCCGGTCTCGGATCCAAACTTCACCTGGATCGATAGTTGTTTTACATATTTCCAGCAGACTGGAAGCGGCCATTCGTCCCGTTGTGTTCTTGCAGACTCGAGGGTTAAACATAGTAATAGCACCCTTGGGTCACTGCTTCACGTGTATGAGTAGTTTCATCTTTCCCCGTTCAGACAGGACAGTGAGATCCAGATCTCTCATGTCCTCTCGGGGGTCTGGGAAGTTTATTTACATTTTCTTTCCATGACTACGACTTGCCGAAATGCTGACAGTGTTTCCCGATATCTGGCTCGGTTAATGAGAGAATTAAGTCTTGTTCATTTATCTGGGTTTCTCATAATTATGTACACTCCCTCCAGAAGTTCCAAAGGAGCAACCCAGTCTGTCTAATATTTCCACACGATTAAAATGGGGAATCTTTATTTTGTTTTACATGTACAGAGGTTGAGTGAAAACCGTGAGTTCGGTATTATCCGCACAGATCAATACATTGCAGCAGTTCATTGAGGTAAAGCAATACCAGAGTGGAACAAATCCTTATGGTTACAGAGAAAGTGCAGTGTAGGTAGATATGTGGTGCAAGGTCACATCGATTTAGACTGTGAGGTCAGGAGTCCACTCATCACCCTGGGGAACATTCAGTTCGCTTATAACAGCAGAATGGACATCTTCATGGAGCCTGGGTGGTATGTTTCTGTTTTATTTTATCTTCACCCCTGTGGGAGGGTGAGAAGTGAGAATGTTCAGGTTGTGGGGATCTTTCATTACGTTGGCTGCTTTACTGAGGCGGTGGGAAGTGTAGACTGAGTCCATGGAGGGGAGGTTGGTTTCTATGATGTGCTCAGCTGTGTCCACAGTTCTCCACTACTTCATTCAGTTAAAGGAAGAGCAGTAGCTGTGTGAAGATGTGAAGTACCCAGATGGGATACTTTCTGCGGAGCATTGATGAAGTGTGTGAAGTGGAAAAGGGCATATACCAAAGTTATTGTTTGTTCTGGCTTTGGTATACTACTGATATCTGTTATCTACTAGTGAGTACTATCATTTCAGGATCTGTGTTTTGCTGGAGGACCATCAGAGATCGCCCTTGATCCCCTGCTCCCATCTGGCTCCATCTGCTCATCCCCTGCCCATCTTGTTCAATCTCTGTCCAGCCTGTATCTCACCACCTCAATGATATATATCACCCATCTTGTTCAATCTCTGTCCAGCCTGTATCTCACCACCTCAATGATATATATCACCCATCTTGTTCAATCTCTGTCCAGCCTGTATCTCACCACCTCAATGATATATATCACCCATCTTGTTCAATCTCTGTCCAGCCTGTATCTCACCACCTCAATGATATATATCACCCATCTTGTTCACTCCCTGTCCAGCCTGTATCTCACCACCTCAATGATATATATCAACCATCTTGTTCAATCTCTGTCCAGCCTGTATCTCACCACCTCAATGATATATGTCACCCATCTTGTTCAACCTCTGTCCAGCCTGTATACAGTACCATTGCTGCAATGATATATTTCAGCAATCTCTCTTTCAAACTTTGTCTTCATTGTGAAGTTTTGTTTTGCATCTTTTCCAGGATTGGGTTTTTGATAGCTGGAGCTACCAGAGGTTTAATTGAACACAGCAGGTGGCAGGGTAAAAGCAGCCATTTCAATTTTAGTTTCCCCGTTACAAAATGGCTGCAGTGTTAATCTTTGTAATACTGACACTCACAGCATCTGATGTTGAGTTTGTTGTTTCCTTTTTCGGTTATTTTCGGTGAGCCACTTCCTCCGTTTCCAGGGTAACAGCCCGTCAGAGCTGCAGCAAGTGTTGTACTTTTTATCGCTCTGTGGTCACCGGCTCTCAGCGTAGAGACAGTGGCCGCAGAAGCAAATGTAACAGAGTGACAGTGGGAGGAAAGGATGCTGTGAGCATTGACTGTATGGAATGTATTACACCAGGGTCAGAATGAACTGAGAACTAACAAATGGGTTGGGGTGGGGTGGCATTTACAATTTAGGGTGTTGCTGATATTTTACAATCAGTTACTATCAGTGAATTAAAATGAAGAGGGAGAGAATACTACAGTTGCAGGAAATTTAAAGGAAGGAGGAGAAAATACTGGAAATGCTCAGCAGGTCAGCAGCACCTTGGACAGTCTCAGTTCTGAAACTGGGTCTTCCACCATTTGTCCTTTCAGAGATGTAGTCTGACGTACTGAGTTCCCAGCATTTTCTACTTTATAATTTTACATTTTGTTCCTGCTACACTGCAGGAAACATGGCAGCCAGCTGTACTGGGCGAGATCCCACGCAGCAAGAAGATTGAACTGGCATTAGCTGAGACACTGCCGCATATTACCAGCGGCAAAGAGCCCTGGGAGAGTTGGTGCTTGAGATATAATCTTGGGATGGGGTCTCCAGGAATATGGAACTGGCAGTGTTTGGGCTTCGGTCCACGTTGGCGCGTTTACAGATGCGGCTGGATTTTCCTCCTTCCGCAGTGAAGCAGACGTCTCCGGGGGCTGGATATTGGTAGCGTGAATCTCTCAGTGTGAGATGTGGGAAAGATGTGCGAGGCTCTCGGTGTGGGCTGTGACCCTCAGAGGTTGGATTCCGGGACATCACACATGTTTTGACCCAGATAAAATGAATCAGGGGATCAGGTTGTTCGGGTTTATGAGATGTTGAGCGAGTATTTCTGTTCTGTGCTCAGATGTTTGGTTCTGAAGTTCCTTTGGAAGCAAAGCAGGAAATGAGTTTCCATTCCATCCCTCACAGGGAGTGGCTGTGATTAAATATGCTTTTGTCTGTTTGCACCAGTAGATATAGACAGGGGTTTCAGAATTCAATTGACATTTTGAAATTCCCCCCTCACTGTCACCTGTCTATCTGCCAGTGGGAGTCAAAGAGAAACTCAAGATGCTGAAGATAGAACAGAACACAGAACAGTACATCACAGGAACAGGCGCATCGGCCACAATGGTGCGCCAAACCAGCTGAAAAGTTAATCAACCTCCCCAATAACTCCCACCTATACAATTTCCATATGCTCTCAATCTTCCTCACACCCATGTGCCTATCTGAACGTCTCTTAAAAGCCCCCGTGTATTTGCTTCCACTACCATAACAGACAGCAGATTCCAAGCATCTACACCTCTCTGAGTAGAACAACTTACCCTCACATTTCCTTTGCATCCACTCCCTCACACCTTCATTACATGTCCTCTGGTATTAGACATTTCTAAACAGCGAAAAGATACTCCTTGTCTACTCTATCTATGTCTTTCATAATCTTAGAAACCTCTATCTGGTTTATGTCTATGCTTCATTATCTCTCCGGTTAAAGTTAGATCTGGGCTGAGAGATTTATTGGAAGAAAAGCCCATGACTGGAACAAAACCACAACTGAAGATGAGGGAACAGCAACAATGAAACAGCCCGAGGACTGAGAGCACCATCCTGAATCAGAGTTTCCACTGATTCACTCAGGAGAAAGTTTGGTGAGTCTCAGTTACTCAAACGCTAGTCCTTTAGACATTACGTTTCTGTACCATGGAAAGTAGGAAATAGCTGAAGTGAGACTTAATAAGCCTAGAAATACCATTTATGCCTCTATCAGGCCCAGTTGCAATCATTCTAGATCTACTAATGTACTGTCAGCAGCAGCTCTGTGAAGCCATGCACATTCCCTCATATTGTTTGCTCATTTCAAACATCACTTCTGATGTTTCCTTGCTTGTCTGTGTTAGGTCACAATTATCTCAAAATGCGTTGAGAATTTCCTCCCTTTAGAAGACGCCGCAGTTGTCTCCTGCTGTAGTGACCGCAGAAATGTGGAGTGACCATGAACTACAGCAACATGTCATTGATTCCTCTGTCTATTGCAAGCTGTAATGATATAGTTGCCTAGAATATGTTTGAGCAAGCCTCTGCAAAGAGCAAACCCTCTTGAAACCAAATGTTCCAGCACCACATTTCATTCAGTCCTAACTAGCAACAGCCAACCAATAATTTATATTTACGTACCCTGTCGTCATCAAGTACTTTTCTACTAATAAATTGTCAGAACCTACGAATCTGTGATGAAGCAGAATTAGGTTTTACAATGTTCCCATTTGACCCTGTACCAAAGGCATGGGTTATATCTGTACTTGAGATGATCAAATGTTCTTGTAGCCAGGACTGCTGGAGCTGCCGGGGTTGGTTTAAACTCAGTCGTTGTGGGATGGGAACCAGAGTGTTTGGTCAGGTGATAGAACAGTTGATATAAAGGTAGATGCAATGTTCAAAGAGACTGTGGAAGGATCGGTTGTGGACAGGGCATCAGGTAGTGAGTTAGAAATGTGTTTAATTCAATACAACAAGTATTAAGAATAAAAGTAACTTAGAACATGGATGGTACATGTTATCACCATTACACAGACGTGACTGTTACAAGGGCAGGATTGGTGTTTGATGCTCCAGGTTTTAGTTGTTTCATAATACATATGGGGGTGGGGGGTGAAAGGGGGAGAATTGTCTGTACTAATTAGGGATGGTATCACAGCTACATAAACAGAGGACATCGATGTGGGTGAAATTCAGAAATAGGAAGGGGGCTATCATTCTGTGAGTATTCTATAGGCCTCCCCCAAAGCCACGGGGATAATGAGAGCAGATAACTTGGCAGCGTTGGGAAAGGTGCAGAAGCAAGAAGGTTGTTATCATTGTTGATCTCAACTTCCCTGATGTTGATTCCACCTCCTTGCTCCAAAATGTGTCAATGAGGCAGAATGTGTTGTGTGTCCAGGAAGGATTCTTGACACAGTATGTGTATGGGCTAACTCGAGGAGTTGCCGTACTGTATCTAGTATGAGGCAATGATGCTGGTCAGGTGACAGATGTCACAATGGGTGGCCCTTTTGAGACAGTGACCACAACACCCCAACTTTTATCATGGTCATGGACAAGGATAATAGCAGACCCTACGAGACAGTATTTAATTAGTGGATGGATAGTTGCAATGGTATTCGGAGCAACTTGAGAGTGTAAATTGGGAAAACATTTTTAAAGGGAAATGCACAATGGAACTGTGAAGGCTGTTTCAGGAACACCTCAATGCAGTTCGAGGTAGATTTGTTCCACAAAAAGTGAAAGAATGTTTATATAAACAAACCGTGGTTCACAAGAGATGGGAACATTTAAGCAACAGGGAAAAGGACTCATTATTTAGGTTTAGGAAGCAACATTCAAGCAAGGCTCCAGAGAATTATAAGGTAGCCTGGATGGAGCTTAAGAAGTGACTTAGAGGTCAAAGGGAACTTGAAGTCCTTGGGAAGTAGGATAAAGGAAAGCTCAAGGCATTCTACATGTGGGTGAAGAAGAGGATGGTGAATAGATTGAGGGTAGGACTCGGACTACTCAGGAGCAAAGGTGGAAATGTGCCTGGAGGATGCGGTGATTGGCAAGATGTTTAATGAATGCTTTGCTTCAGAGTTACCAATGAGATGGACAGTGATTGTGACGATAACATAGCAGCATGGAAACGTTCAGAAAGAGATGTTGTTGAATCTACCAATACACACCACGTTACTACAGGAAGTGAGGGGGGAGGTTACGGGGCATTGACAATGATCATTGTATCCTCTCTGGCCACAGGGGTAGTAACACATGATTGGAGGCTGTCAAATGTTGTTCTGTAATTCAATAAACCCAGTAGGTTTAATCCTGGGGATTATAGACCAGTGAGTGTTACATCAGGGGGTGGGCCAACCCTTGGAACGGATACTTGGGGACAGAAACTTTGAGCATTTGGAGAAACATAAGCTTACTACGGGGTGCCACTTTGGTTTTTTGGTGGTAAGTGGAGAAAATGGAAGGGGAGGTGCCGGAGATAATTTTCCACAATATGGACCGATCACACACAGAATATCTACCAACACTTGGATCGACAGAGACTGATCAGGAGTCACCATGGCATTGTGCATGGAAAGTTGTGTTGAACAATACATTTTAAGGTTTTGAAGATGATTGTCAGTGAGGGTGGGGGAGTGGATGTTGTACATTGAACTACAGTAAAGCCTTTGGCAAGATGCCTCATGACAGCTTGGTCTGGGAGATAAGGTCCCATGCGGTACAGAGAGAGAAAGTTAGATGGATTTAAAAATTGCCTTGAAGGTAGCAAGCAAAGAGTGGTGGTTGAAGGCTTCTCCTCAGAATGGGGGCGGGTAACTAGTGGTGTACCACAAAGCTACAAGTTGGGACATTTGATATTCGTTATTTGATAGCAATGATTTGAATGCAAGTGCACAAGCTTGACCAGTAAGTTCACAGATGACACAAAATTAGTAGATGGTACTCACGGTGAAGATTATCGTAGTTTATAGGGGATCTAAATGGGCAGAGGAGTGGTAAATAGATAGTAAAACCAACACGAGCAGCAACGGTTTCATGCAGAGGCTGGTGATGATGTGGAGGGTACGGACAGAGGAAGTGGACGAGGCAGCACAATTGTATAATTCTAGAAGCATTTGGGATGTGTAGATAGAGTGAAGAGGCCAGGAGGGAAATGGATCAAACACAGGAAATTGGGGCCATCTCCGTGGGCAATGTGGTCAGCATTGTCTCGTTGGGCTGAAGGGTCTGTGTCTGTGATCTGTTGCTCTGTGACTCTATCAGTAGGATTTGCCAGATATCACTGGACAGACATGCAGACGTGGTAACAGTTAACAGGGAATGTTTGGTCCCTAAGTGAACTGCTGCTCTGATACAGGGGATGGCAATACTGTCACATTTGCAAAGTATTCCTACTCCGTCTGACTCACTGTCTGCTTGTTTTGTGTAATTCAGGGCATCACTAGCAGGCGGGGCTGTCCTACACCGTGACCAAATGTAAACAAGAGGACAACAATCAACAATCGTTAGTCAGAATCAGAATGGCTACAGGTACGTTCACTGGGATCTTTATAATTAAACCTCTGCCCTGTGGTGCACAATAGTTCAGATGAAGAAACTTACACAGGCGCTAACAGGGCAGAGAAAATTTTCATCAAGCAGTGTCATTGATGCCACTGGTAAAGCGGCTTTGTGTAATCGATCAGTCCAACAGTCCCAGCGCAGGGACCTGACACCAGTAATGGTCGAATGACTCCGTTCACCAGGCAAAGCTCCACCTGAGTGAAAGGAGCCGGAGACCCTGAATCAGCAGGTTGAGAGTGAAACACAAACAGGAATGTGACAACGGTGTTGTTTTAAGTAAAAGTCCAGGCTCAGGGTTTCGTTGCACTTCAGAGCCTGTTTAGAGGTGAAAGACATCTCCAACTTCCATTTATAAAATTCAGAAACAGGTGATAAGAGCATTTCCGGGATTTCAGAAATTGTGTGATGATATAACATTTCAGGTTTTGGCAGGGCAGCTATCAATTGCCCCCTCGATGCGGAAAGTAGATGAGGGGAATTTTCCAAACTCTGTTTTCTGTAACCGAGCCGAGAACATTGCCAGCCTTGGAAATGGCTGAGGATCAGGAGACACTTCATTTTAGATAAACTTGTGGTCTGGTTTGGTGTATCACTGTCTGGTATGGAGGGGCTACTGCACAGGACCGAAAGAAGCTGCAGGAAGTTGTAAATCTAGTCAGCTCTATCTTGGGCACTAGCCTACAAAGTATCCAGGACATCTTTAGGAAACGGGGTCTCGGAAAGGCAGCGTCCGTTATGAAGGACCTCCAGCACCCAGGGCATGCCCTTTTCTCACTGTTACCATCAGAAAGCAGGTACAGAAGCCTGAAGGCACACAGTCAGTGATTCAGGAACAGCTTCTTCCCCTCTGCCAGCCGATTCCTAAATGGACATTGAATCTTTGGACACTATCTTACTTTTTTTTTTAAATATACAGTCTTTCTGTTTTTGCACTTTAAAAAAAAATCTATTCAATATTTGTAATTGGTTTACTTGTTTATTTATTATTATTGTTATTATTTTTAATTTTATTCATTATTGTCTCTCTCTGCTAGATTATGTATTGCATTGAACTGCTGCTGCTAAGTTAACAAATTTCACATCACATGCCGGTGATATTAAACCTGATTCTGATTCTGTTTTAATACCCCGATCCATGTCTGGTCTGTGGCCAAATGGTGAAAGTGAGTTCTCAATATTTCTCTCTTGAGATGCTCTGCTAGCTGAATTTAATTTCCCAGTGCCTCTGATGGGAGACCCGGTATAACAAGTGACCAACTACCTGTCTCCTGTTGTCACAATAGGGGCGTTGGGATCAGACCAAAATGCGAGACACAGACACTGAAGTACAAGGATCTGGACTTGACTAGAGTAGGGATGTGACAGGATTCAGACCAGGAGCAGGGACAGGAATGCAGACTTGGGCTAGGGAAAGCGGCACCAAGACTAGGAACCATGGACTAGGAGATAAGGCTTGTACTCCGAGCCTGAGGCTGGATAAGGACACAGAACCTGGGTCTTGCCTCGGGCTCGGACCCCAGAACCAGGCAAGGACATGACATGGCTTCAGGACAGGACATGGCTGGGGTCTAGAGGACTGAGCTTGGAGACAGGCTGGGGTCTTTGCTCTTGAGGCTTGAGGCTGGGGTCTTGGGTCTTGAGCTTGGCTTGCAGGCTGGGGTCTTGGGTCTTGAGCTTGGCTTGCAGGCTGGGAGTTTGGCTGCGGGATCGTTGAGGCTTGGGTTCTCGGAGCTGGGCTGTGGGATCGTCGAGGCTTGGGTTCTCGGAGCTGGGCTGCGGGATCGTCGAGGCTTGGGTTCTCGGAGCTGGGCTGCAGGATCGTCGAGGCTTGGGTTCTCGGAGCTGGGCTGTGGGATCGTCGAGGCTTGGGTTCTCGGAGCTCAGAGACAGACCGGGAACCGAACATCAACACAGAGCCGGGACTTATCCTTCGACAAGCCGGGACTCATCATTAACACGACACTAACATGAGACAGGACAGAACGTAGACATCGAGTCGGGACTTGTCCTAAGACAAGCCGGGACTGAACTTCATCTCCACACGAAGGTGGTACAGGTCCCTCCGTCAGGTAACGGCAGAACGGCCGGACTTACCCCACCGAGGCGAGGACAAGACAAGACCCTCCGTCAGGTAACGGCAGAACGGCCGGACTTACCCCACCGAGGCGAGGACAAGACAAGACCCTCCGTCAGGTAACGGCAGAACGGCCGGACTTACCCCACCGAGGCGAGGACAAGACAAGACCCTCCGTCAGGTAACGGCAGAACGGCCGGACTTACCCCACCGAGGCGAGGACAAGACAAGACCCTCCGTCAGGTAACGGCAGAACGGCCGGACGTACCCCACCAAGGCGAGGACAGGACAAGATAAGACCCTCCGCAGGGCAATGGCAAAACGGCCTGTCTTACCCCACTGAGGTGAGGACAAGACAAGACAGATCCCCCCACAGGGCAATGGCAAAACGGCCTGACTTACCCCACGGAGGCGAGGACAAGGAGAGACAAGACCCTCCACGGGGCAACGTTAGAACGGCCCAACTTACCCCATCGAGGCCAAGACAAGACCCTCCGCAGGTAACGGCAGAACGGGTGGACTTACCCCACGGAGGCGAGGACAGGACAAGACAAGACAGGACCCTCCGCAGGGCAACGGAAAAATGGCCTGTCTTACCCCACGGAGGCGAGGACAAGGAGAGACAAACACCAAAGAATGACAGACAGTTCCATCTCTGCTCCGGGGAAGCTCCGAGTCTCATTTCGGCCAGCAACCTCAGCTGGCCACGGAAACACCCGGATCCCGATCTAGCTCAGAGTGGCTGACGGCCACTCAGCTGGCTCAGGAAACAGCCAAGTCCATACCACAAAGGGTACTGTAAAATGAGTGGTAACAAGGCTCCATGAAGCAGTGGTCCTCCAACCAGGCCTAGAGATCACAAATGGTTTCACTGGCCTTCCATCAGCAGGTTGCTCCAAGGGGGCCTGACAAGACAAACCAGCCGCCCACACTCGACCCCAGCGCTACTTACGTTGCAAGCCCCAGATTCGAATCAGGTGCCTGTGATTAATTCAACCAAACGAGGGACAGCTGGAAGACCCGGAGTCCTGAGTCCACGGACCAGACCATGAACCGGAATGTGGACTTCACAGACCGGACCATGACATAACCATTATTGGGCCTTGGTTGCACCCAACAATCTGAGGGATTTAGAGGAACAAATTTGTAGAGAGATTGCAGACCATGCCAAGAAACAAAGGTTGATTCAGTAACTCATTTTAACTTTCTATATATTGACTGGGACTCCCATACTGTAAAAGTAGATGGGGTAGAGTTTGTCAAATGTGCCCTTAATCATTGCGTAGAATTCCTGATCCAGAAGTGTGCAATAAGCTGTGAGGAAATAATCCATGGCTGGTGACAGAAATTAGTGATCATAATTCCATGAGATTCAAAGTAAATATGGAAAAAGAGAGGTCTGGATCATAGGTTGAGATTCTAAATTAGAGAAAGGACAATTTTGATGGTGTCAGAAAGGATCTGACAAGTGTGGTTTGGGACAGGCTGTTCTCTGGCAAAGGATTAATTGCCAGAGTTGATTGGCTATATTTAAGAGGGAGTTAGATATGGCCCTTGTGGCTACGGGGGTCAGGGGGTATGGAGGGAAGGCTGGGGCGGGGTTCTGAGTTGGATGATCAGCCATGATCATACTGAATGGCGGTGCAGGCTCGAAGGGCCGAATGGCCTACTCCTGCACCTATTTTCTATGTAAGAGGAAGGTCTTCAGAAGTGAAATTTTGACAGTGTGGAGTTTGTATGTGCCTACCAAAATAATAGTTGAAAGGTAACTGGTGCAGGGAACCTTGGTTTTCAAGAGATATTGAGTCTCCGGATATTTTGTTCCTCTAAATGCCTCAGACTGTTGGGTGCTACCAAGACTCATTAATGACTACAATATCATAATTCCACCCCCTGAGCTCATCTGACTTTTCTTTTATTCGTCATTTGTAGATATCTAAAAGCTTCCCAATAGTTTTTGTTATTTTTTTTTGCCCTCTCTTTGGCTTTTATGTTGGCCTTGGCTTCTCATTTCAGCCATGGTTGTGTCCTCCTGCCTTTCCAATGCTTCCAATTCTTTGGGATGTATTGATCACTGAGCTCCTGAATTGCTCCCAGAAACTCCAGCCATTGCTGCTCCTTGTCACTCCTACCTTTTCCCTTCCAAAAATTTTGGCCAGCTTGTCTGTCATAAAAAAAAAATGGAGAGGTTCAGTATGGAAACAGGCTATTTGGCCCATGTAGTCAATGCTGAAAAAAACACATAAGCTGTCTGATGCAACTACCTGCACCGAGACCATCGCCCTCCATACCCCTACCATCCAGGCTCCCAAACAAACTACTTTTAAATGGTGAAACTGAGCTCATATTCACCACTTGTGCTGACATCTCATTCCACACGTCATGACCATTTCAGTAAAGAGCTTTTCCAAATGTTTCTGTTTAATTTTCACCTTCCCCCCCCTTACCCATGACCTCTGGTTGTCATCCCAACCAACCTCAGTGGAAAAAGCTGCTTGCATTTACCCTATCTATGCCCTCATAACTTTGTATACTTCGAACAAATCCTCAAAGTAATGTATGATTTCCTTGTTGATGTTTAGAGCATTTTTTAGCTGTACAAGATGATGAGGGGCATTGATCATGTGGATAGCCAGATTTTTTGTTCCCAGGGCTGAAATGGCTAACACGAGGGGCATAGTTTTAAGGTGCTTGGAAATAGATACCGAGGGGATGTCAGGGGTAAGTTTTTTACACAGAGAGTGGTGGGTGCGTGGAATGCACTGCCAGCTATTTGTGTGAGAGTGTTTCAATTACTGTGGGGCCAGGAACCCATGCAGCTCAGTGAGAACAGGGAATAATACCAATGGAGAGAGTCAAACTGAGCCAGGTCACAGACTGGAGATGGCAGAAATACCCCATTCTTATAGAGACAGGAAGAGCATCAGAGAATTTGTTGGTCATTCCAGATACAAGCACTGTGCCCAGTTAGAAGATGATTTCTCTCTCCAACTTGGGTTGAACTGCACTGGAACAGTGTGATGTCACATCACACCTTGACAACTCAAGTGATCTCATTTGAAATGTTGTCCTACACCTATTGATGGATTTTGTAAATCTTTTTACAGGTTACAAATGACAAGGAATTTGTCTGTGGGAATCTCGAACACAACACGCCAATTTTGCTGTCTCTGACCAGATATTTAAGAAGTGGAGCAAGGATTCACTCGATCATCCTTCCTGCTCAGACTCATTCGAAGAGATTCATTCGATCATCTGACCGACTGGTATTCCCGTCATTTTACACAGCGGGGAACCCATTCATCTGCTTCAGACAGTGGGAATGGATTCACTCCGTCATCTCGTATGAAGGTACATCAGCAAGTTCGCACTGGGACAAGGCCATTCACCTGTTCTGTGTGTGAGAAGGGATTCAGGCTGTCTTCCCACCTGTGGACACACCAGTCAGTTCAAACTGGGCAGAGGCTGGTCATCTGCTGAATTTGTGGGGAAGGATTCACTTGGTCATCTGAACTAATGGCTCACCAGCGACTTCACACCGGGGAGCGGCCATTCATTTGCTCAGACTGTGGGAAGGAATTCACTTGCTCATCTAAGCTAAAGGTACATCAGCGAGTTCACACTGGGGAGTGGCCGTTCACCTGCTCAGACTGTGGGAAAGGATTCACTGAGTCATTTCCCCTCAGAAGGCACCAGTCAGTTCACACCGGGGAGCGGCCATTTACCTGCTCAGACTGTGGGAAGGGATTCACTGAGTCATTTCACCTCAGAAGGCACCAGTCAGTTCACACTGGGGAGAGGCCATTCACCAGCTCGGACTGTGGGAAGGGATTCACTCGGTCATTTCACCTCAGAAGACACCAATCAGTTCAAACTGGGAAGAGGCCATTCACCTGCTCAGACTGTGGGAAGGGATTCACCGTATCAGCTCACCTACTGATTCACCAGTCAGTTCACACTGCAGTGAGGGATTTCACCTGCTCAGTCTGTGATAAGACATTCACTCAGTCATCCAACCTGCAGAGACACCAGCAAGTTCACACTGGGGAGAAGCCGTTCACCTGCTCAGACTGTGGAAAGGGATTCACTCGGTCATCCCACCTACAGAGTCACCAGCGAGTTCACACTGGGGAGTGGCCGTTCACCTGCTCAGACTGTGGGAAGGGATTCACTCAGGCATCTCACCTACGGAGACACCAGTCGGTTCACACTGGGGAGAGGCCGTTCACCTGCTCAGTCTGTGGGAAGACATTCACTCAGTCATCCAACCTACAGACACACCAGCGAATTCACACTGGGGAGAAGCCTTTCACCTGCTCAGACTGTGGGAAGGGATTCACACAGTTAGCTAGCCTACAAGGACACCAGTCAGTTCACACTGGGAAGAGGCCGTTCACCTGCTCAGACTGTGGGAAGGGATTCACCACATCGTCTCACCTTCTGAGTCACCAGTCAGTTCACACTGGGGAGAAGCCATTCACCTGCCCAGACTGTGGGAAGAGATTCTCTCAGTCATCTCACCTACATACACACCAGCGAGTTCACACTGGGGAGAAGCTGTTCACCTGCTCACACTGTGGAAAGGGATTCACTCGATCATCCACCCTACAGAGTCACCAGCGAGTTCACACTGTGGAGTGACTGTTCAGCTGCTCAGACTGTGGGAAGGGATCCACTCAGGCATCTCACCTACCGAGACACCAGTCAGTTCACTCTGGGGAATGGCCATTCACCTGGTCAGACTGTGGGAAGGGATTCAGTCAGTCATCTGATCTGTTGGCACACCAGTGAGTTCACACTGGTTAGAGGCTGATCACCTGCTCAGACTTTGGGAAGAGATTCTGTCAGCCATCTCCGCCAAATATGCATCATTGTGTTCACACTGGGGAGAGGGCCGTTCACCTGTTGTGAATGGGGAAGGGATTCACTCAGTAATCTAACCTTGTGACACACTACCAGGTTCACACTGGGGAGAAAGTTTCAATAAGCTGCATGCTGGATATTTG
This sequence comes from Mobula birostris, assembly GCF_030028105.1. Classification (NCBI taxonomy): domain Eukaryota; kingdom Metazoa; phylum Chordata; class Chondrichthyes; order Myliobatiformes; family Myliobatidae; genus Mobula; species Mobula birostris. Next base: position 18,390,762 of record NC_092382.1, on the reverse strand, counting down.
TCCATCACCGTTGCTGAATGCAATTTTGAGAGTGACTGTCGGTGCTGAACTCTGCAATTATTGTTGCTGCTCACCACACCCAGTTCTGCACCCTGGTCACTGGGCATGGGAGGAGTTTCTTCTGCATATTCACCTTTAATGGGACTGGAGTTTAATATTCTGGATCTGAGACAAATAAATCAGTTCTATTTTAAACTCTGTCTTCAGTACTTAGTGAATTTATAACACACCTAGTGTACAGTAGAGAGTCAACTGAGGTTGGCTGGACACTGCCAGTGATTGTGATCCACAACAGTCCTTTAAAATCCTCCACTGTTGTTCTCCTTTCGCTCTCCCTGTGGGATAGGTTCCAGTCACCACTCTTGGGTGAAGACGTTTCCTTTGAATTTTCTGCAGACTGAAGAAGTTGAGCTGACTGCAGTTCTGTCTGAGATGTTCTTTGCCTCTCAATTCTCTGGGCTGAGGAAGAATGCCATTGGGAATTAACCACCTTATTCAGGTCTTATTTCCACATTATGGTTCATTTTTTCCTGCTTCTAAAGGGTTGTTAGAGAACACCACTGTCCTCCAAAGACTGAAAGCAGAACGGGAAACCATCAGTTGAATGTTCAACGGAGCAGGATCAGAAACCAGAGGCGGGTCTGCACAGGGCAGAGTTTGGGGCTCTGGACGATGGTCGGGGTGAGAACGTATGATGAGGAGAAGGGAATCAGCAGTGGGGCGTGGTAACGAATGACAGAGTAGCAACATTTGGAAACTGATTGACAGAGAAAATAATTTGTTTGTCTGACTGACGACACAAACAATACCTGTGGTGAGATGCTCCACTGGTTGAGGACGTGTGTGTTGGGAACGGTTACATCTATTGAGGGAGTTGTTCCTGCTTGTTTATCCCATAATATTAAATCCAGATGGTTATTTTAGATTACCCTCTGTGTAATAATGTATTGGTTATCATATAAATTGTGAGATTCTGTCCCGATCTGGATCAGGCTTTATGGTGCTCTGATGAAGTTATGGTAGTCATTCCTAAGTTTGTATTTTAAAGCAAGATTTTGGTGAATGATATTTGCCACTTGATTGTAGCTGCATAGGTAATCAGATTGAGTTAAACTGCTGCAGGATCCTGGAATGAGTTTGATTGTGTCTGGTTTCTCTTGGCATTTTCTGCATTGATTGCTCGTTTGTTTGTATTGTACGTATTTTTTTTATTTTTTTTTGTTAACCACCTTGTCCTGTACTTCTGCAAGGAATCCCTCTGTATCTGGGAAGAGGTCTCCAACTCTCAGTTTAGATACAGGTTTCCCCCGCCATCCGAAGGTAGAGTGTTCCTATGAAACAGTTCGTAAGCCGAAATGTTGTAAATCGAAGAAGGAATTAACATTTATTTATATGGGAAAATTTTGTGAGCATTCGCAGACCCAAAAATAACCTACCAAATTATGCCAAACAACATTTAAAACCTAAAATAACAGTAACACATAGTAAAAGCAAGAATGATATGATAAATACACAGCCTATATAAAGTAGAAATACTTTTCCACAATCATTACTGAACTGTTCTCCGTAGCGAAAATCTCACGTAAGCGCCGTCGGCAGAAAATCTCACGCAAGGGCTGTTGGCAAAAACACGGTGCAAGCGCTCTCCAGTAACCTTTAAGCTATGAAGCTGCAAAATCATACCAAATAACACGTAAAAATACACAGCCGATATAAAGTAGAAATAATGTATGTACAGTGTAGTATCACTTACTGGAATTGGGAAGACAGCGCAGAGCACACGGATGATGGTGTGTTAGACTGAATTGATGCTGGTTGTCTGGTGTAGTGGCCCCCACCCTCCAGGCCGTCAACCCGATACATTGCCGCGAAGAACGCAGGGGTACAGCGGTAATCGGGAGGCATCCAGCACATCTTAAAAAAAAAAAAAGCCAAAACAAACATGCTAATTAATTAGGTGCCACCCGTTATTGTCGGCCCAGAAGAGTGCTGATTTCCGATTGCGTCGTCTCTGATCTGGGCTGACAATTATGTGTCGGCACCTAATTAATTAGCATTTTTATTTCGGCTTTTTTCTTGTGTTGTGTGCCTCCTGGCTGGCTTTGCATTCTCTGCGAATCGGTATCTGTCCATGGCCTAGGGGTTGGGGTGGTGGGACACTGGGGTGTCATCTCGTCACCTGTTTCCATTAGAGCAGGCAGCTCTTTACCTTCTATCTCTGCTCGCCTCGATGTCGAAGGTCGAGGTTCGTCGTCTGCTGTGGCTGATATGGGAGGCTTGCTTGACTGCTGAGCCTCGCGCAGTTTCCTATCACACAGTTCTTTGTAAGGACTCAAACCATCCTGCAAATATCCCCTAACCCAACGTACCCTTTCAAAATTAAAGTCGTAATTTATCATTACTCATTCGGTTGCGATTGTTATCCTTTTTTCTCCCAATTGCATCAGCTCTTCATCTGTCAGTACTTGGTGATAGGATTCCAAAACCTCTACAACATCATGCTCGTCAGCTTCCACAAACCAAACTCACATTGTCCTTACTTCGTTCAGCACGATCAAAACGCTTAGTTATGTCTATTTTTACCGTAAGTGTAACACCCTAACGAGCTCTTTCAGGCTTTTCCGATACCATAGAACTCATCTTGCAAACGGCTGCTCACAGGCACATGTTAAAGCAAAGCAGTTCCCAATCCGGGGAGAGCGGCTGCTCGGGGCGTGCTGATTTTTTATCGTGCGCTGATCTTTTATCGCGCGCTGAATCTTTTTTTCGTAACAGTGAAAACACCTTTTGAAAGCGAAAACAGGGTACTAATGTAGGTCTTCCGTAACAGTGAGGTTTCGTAAAGCGAACGTTCGAAAAGTGGGGACACCTGTACTCGGTACTTCCTTGCCAACATCTAGTCTGCTCAGATCGTTGGGATGTCTCCCATGGAGGGTCAAACTCATTCCACTGGTTAATGTTTTCTTCCATGTTCATGATTTATTTTTCTGAGTTAGCCTCTCATTTAAGTTTTCTAGTCTGTATTTCTTATCACAATTGCATATACAGACATGGAGCGTTGAATCCTGTTCATTTCTGATGAAAATACATACTTAGTAGTGTAAGGGGTTTCTTCTTCATGTTAACTGCTACGGCTAATAAAATGGCTTCTCTGTAATATTAACTGTTGACGTAAGGGGTTCTCTGTAGCAGCATATTTGGGTTATAATCATAGATGACTTTGGAGTGCCATTGCTAAGCAACAGAATAGATGTTATTCTTTCTTGTGTGTGAAAGCTATTGATTTTGGTGGGCTTTGTTCAGAAGGCACGACGGGGACAGAGAGAGGAGACGCGACCCGCGAGATGCTGTAAGCTGGGCGACTGAACAGACCCCGAGCGGGAGTCTGAGGCCCAGGGTCTTCGGCAAGGAGAGGAGACGAGGACAGACTCGTGAGGAGTGTTTTGGTCGACCACCGAGGGTGGTCCCATTCGAGGGTCGGCAGAGTTCGGAGGAAAGAATACCTGATTCGTGACCTCCAACGATTTATTTGTGCACACAACTGATGGAGTTACTGACTTGGCGCCTTGATTGTATTTGTTTCTACTAACCCATCACCAAGAAGTACTCATGAAGTGTAATCATTTAATGGCATATGGTGTACTGTCTGTTATTTGGCGGTGTGGGGTACATCACACAGCATCCACACAAACTCGATTACCCAGTTTGGCAGAGCCGGAGACTGCTCCCCCGAGATGAAACCAAGCTGAGCGAGCCTGAGGCTTACCAGAAGGCTACAGAAGTTTTATCTGACTGTTGTGTTTTTTTTTCCATGTGTGTTATTTCTCTTCCTCCTCCTGTCCATGGTAGTGCTAATCTTAAGTGGGTCTGAGTGTAAATAGGCTTTTTCTAAAGTTGTCATTTCAGTTCTTATTTATCTTTCTAAATTTTACTGATTGAAATGGGACTAAGATATTTTCATTAAAAAAGTCAATGTCGGAAATGATGAAAATATTTTTTGCCTTTGTTGTATTTGTTAACTATTGAGCTCTGTGTGGCAGGTTTTTAAAGCCTTGAACTAAATTTTGTCAAAGTTTTCCCTATTTTGCACTACTTTCTATTGTCTTTGCTTGTTGATATTCCAGATACGTGGGTATCAAGAGTCCCGATGATGGGTCTTGGCCCGAAATGTTGAATCCCATCCATAGATGCTGCCTGACATGCTGACCTCCTGCAGCAATTTTTATGTAGTTTTCTAGATTTCTAGCATCTGTAGGTCCTCTTGTTTCCCAGATACTTATATGTTCCTTGAAAGAACAAGCCAAGAACAAGCTGGTAGTGGGATAGTGTGGCTCTGTTGCTAAAATATTAAATAAAATCATTAGAAAGAGGTGGCATAGGGTTGGAATGTGTAGAATCTGTGGGTAGAATTAAGGAAGAGCAAATGTAAAAAAAAATCCCTGATGGGAAATGTGTAGACACCTCTAAACAATAGTAAGTCTGTGGTCCACAAATGACAATGGGAGAGAGAAAGTGCGTGCCAAGAGGGCAATCTTACAATAGTCATGGGGGATTGTCATGCAGGTGATTAAGAACATTAGGATGATGTTGGTTTCAAGAGGAGGAATTCCTAGAATGCCTACAAGATACTTTTCTAAAGCAGCTCATGGTTGAGCCCACTTGGTGATCAGCTATTCTGGATTGGGTGTTGTAATGAACTGGAATTAATTAGGTCACTGAAGTTCAAAGAACCCTTAGGGGCAAGTGATCTTAATATGCTCAAATTCACTTTGACATTTGAGAAGGAGAAGCTAAAATCAGATGTGGAATAAAAAGAATTAGAAAGGCATGAGAGAAAAATTGGTCAAAATTGATTTGCAAAGAACATGGGCAAGGATGAAGACAGAGCAGCAATGTCTGGAGTTTCTGGAAGCAATTCAGAAGGTACAAGATATACACAGTGGCAGGCAAAAGTCTGGGCATCCCTGGTCAAAATTTCTGTTACTGTGAATAGCTAAGCGAGTAAAAGATGACCTGATTTCCAAAAGGCATAAAGTTAAAGGTGACACATTTCTTTAATAATTTAAGCAAGATTACAGTTTTATTTCCATCTTTTACAGTTTAAAAATAACAAAAAAAGGAAAAGGGCCCGAAGCAAAAGTTTGGGCACCCTGCATGGTCAGTACTTAGTAATACCCCCTTTGGCAAGTATCACAGCTTGTAAATGCTTTTTGTAGCCAGCTAAGAGTCTTTCAATTCTTGTTTGGGTAAATTTCTGGGTTCAGTCATTAGCAGCAAAGTACTGACTGTGGAAATTACAAATCAGAATATTATTGGAGTCACAGAGCCCAGCAGCACTGAAACAGGCCCTTCGGCCCTTCTAGTGAATGCCGACCTGTTTCTGTTTTTACTGCCCAGTTCCAATTACCTGCACCATAGCCTCCATACACCTCCCATCCATTGTCCTCACCCAAATTTCTCTTTAGTGTCTAAATCGAACCCACATCCACCACTTCCACTGGCAGCTCATTCCACACTCCCATGAACCACTGAGTGAAGAATTCCCCTTCAGACTCCCCTGAAAGAATTCACTTTAACCCTGAACATATGCCTAATGTGGGGGTGCGAGGGAAGATGGGGTAGAGAGGGAAGATAGTAAGGGGAGGGGGTGGTCGAATGCAGAGAGGGAAACAAGATGGAGTGTTTATACTTAATATCTTTCAGAAAAAGTAATTGTTTGAACTTACTTGCTGCAAACCTACTATCCACACCCTGCACATTCTCAACCAAATTATTGATCTAGATGACAAGTAGAAATGTTCAAAGTAAATTTTATTATCAGAGTACATATATGTCACTACATAGAACCTTGAGATTATTTTTCCTACAGGAACACTTAGCAAATCTATAGAATAGTAACAGGATCAATGAAAGATCAAGTAGAGCATAGAATTCAACAAACTGTGCAAATGCAAATATAATTAAATATCAATGAATAATGAGCCCAATGGAATGTAACCCTGGGGAACCTCACTAGGCTGGGCCTTGAGTCCAATAAACAGCCTCCCACCATCACTGTCTGCTTCCTACCATCAAGACAACTGTGCATCCAGTCAGCCAGCTCTCCCTGGATCCCATGTGATCTGACTTTCCACAGCAACTTACCATGCTGAACCGCATCAAAGGCTTCACCGATGCCCATATCAGCCGCGATTCTGGGACAGATGTGTCACGGATCAGAGGGCATAGATTTAAACAGAGGACGAAGAGGTGAAGAAGAGATTGTTCACTCAGGTGGTAATTGAAATCTGGAACACACTGCCCGAGGTGATAGAAGCAGGTCCCTTCACAATATTTATGATGTAGATGAGCATTGAAACTGCTGAGATACAGTCGGCAATGAACCAAGTGCTGATATTTGGGACCAGTGTAGACAGTGAGTGGATGGTCAGAACAGGTATGGCCGGCCAAAGGTCTGTTTCTGTGCTGTGTGATCCATCACTCCGGACATGACAAATTAACGACGGTGGCACCACAAGGCATTGATTTCAAAACTACACACCCCTCTCTAGCCTGAAATAAACCAGGCTGCACCCTTTTGTCACCACTTGTGAATATCCATACTGTCAAGGTAACGTACAGATTGGTCACTTCTCCGAAACAACTGGCAATTGATAAAGTTCCTGTGTCTTCTTACATTAACGTTGCTTCCTGACAGCAAAACTTACCCTCTCACTGTGTCAGAATCAGTGATTAAATCCGGCCCCAAACACTGTGCTTTCATCCCTGCACATTGTAACTTGAACCATCTCACTGAGGGTCTGATGGAGACACAACCCCTGCCCTCTGCACATGTGATCACATCTCCCCTGCTTCTGACATTTCAAATACCCTCAGAATGGTTTTCTGATTCAGTCTGAAGGTTATAGTACATTCAGCTCGTCGTCAGACCTGACAAACCATGTCTTCCCACAGCTGGTTCCACCTGTTGGTGTGTCCTCTTTCCTCCACCTCCAGGGAAGCTGCATCTCCACACCAACTCCTCACTAGAGACGACAGCCTATGTCCATGACACAGGAAATCACATCTCTGTCACTCTTCTGATACTGTGTCTGACCTGCTCACCTCCGGGTGTCCTCCTCAACAAGCTTCTTCCTCAGTCACCATCTGTGAAATTAGAAAAACATACAAATAAAACGAACTATCAGACGGTTTCTGTATCCCTCCAACCCGGACCATGGTCCCTGGTTAAACCTGTCTCCCCTCAGCCCCTTCCTTTTTCCCTTTCCCTTTGCAGATTCCGGATATGCCACCAGATCAGAATCCACTGTGATATCTCACAAGATCGCTGACACCACCCCGCTTCCAATTTGCCCTCGCAGCCCATGACGGGAACAGCTGCCCCAGACTCTGGAACTCTGTAACAAACACAATGTTAGCAGCAAGATTAGACAGTAATTAATATGAAGGGAGAATCGTTGCTTCCTGAAAGGACACGCGAGCTGAGCTGTCTGATCCAATGGACCAGAGCCTCTCTTGTTTACAGCTTAATTTGCTCCGTGTCCATCCTCCCGGGTAAAGGAACGTCCAATCATCTCACTTTCTCCCACCTCCCCTCCACCCGCCTACCACTCACCCGACACCCTCAATCCATCCTTAACCTCAACCAACACAAACAGATCCCCTTCACCCCAAACCCCCTCCCAGCTTGGGGATCCACAACTAACAGAGCTCACAGCCCGGTCTCGGCCGCAAAGCTGAAACCAGGGCTGTGGGACCGGAGATCCCGGGGCCTCCAGCCGTCCGGCAGAACTCGGTTCCGGGGCGCTTCCCCCCGCAACCGGCCTCCGATTTCCACAAACTCGGAATCAGACGCCCGGACAGCCGGCAACAGTCGGTGCCGGCAGCGCGCCTGCGCGTCTCCCAGGGCCCAGCAGCGCCACCATCGGCCGGAGGCCGGAGGGACAACGCAGGGAGCTCGGCCGTCCGGCTCTTTCACTGGGACAGCCCGAACTCCACATCAGCTCCATCCAGCCGACTCCGAGCGAAAGTTAATGGCCAACAAATATAATTCGCCTTAGCGATCAGCTGTCCGAATGATTCCCTGACATTTAGAGGAAGGGATATGTATGGCCCACATTGTCAGAGTGTTTAGTTTCGTGCCTTGCCGTTCGGCGTGGGCGATCATGTCTCTCCATCCATCACGGTCCCTGACCCTCCAAATTGTAGTTGCTGCCTCCCCTGTTTCTAACCATGATGTTAATCCACCTATAATTTTCATTCTCTGTCTGCCTCTGCTTCTTCTTCCTTCCAGCTTTCCAGTTGTACCTAAATGTTCTAATGTCTCTCTTCGCGTGATGTGTCCAAAGAACTTTGATGGCTGTTTTCTGATTGTTTCAAGTAATGTACGTTTTGTTTTCGTTCTGTGTCGAACTTCTCGTTGGTTATCCTGTCCTTATATGATAGGCATCGCATTCTTCTGAGAAACCACATCTCTGCTGCATTGATTCTTTTTTCCATTGCATTTGTGATGGTCCATGACTCGCAGCCATACAGCAATATAGGGAGAATGTAGCAGCTGACAGTTCAAAGGCGGATGTCAATTCCTATTTTCTTGTTCGTTAGGATGTTTCTCATTTCTGTCAATGCTGTTCTTGCCATTGCTATTCTTGCTTTTATGTCTGTTTCGCATTTGCCATCAGATGTTACCCATGATGCAAGGTATTCAAAGTTGTGAACTTGTTTCAGGATTTCATTTCCCAAGACCATCCTACAGTTTGGATATCAGGTTTCATTGAATAGTTTAGTTTACCAGGAGACAAAGACTGCAGGGAATAGATATCTTCTGTTGACTAAGACACTGTGTAGACCCCATTGGCAATTCTAGTTCGCATTCATTAAAAAAAAACCGGTGTATATGAAAATACTAAAAAACAAGATACTACTCTATCTGAAGCAATTCCAAACCAGATCAGTCTGGAAAGTCCTCCCCTGAAACATTTCACAAACAAGAGAAAATCTGCAGATGCTGGAAATCCGAGCAACACACACACAATGCTGGAGGAACTCAGCAGGCCGGCAGCATCTTTGGACAATTGTACAGTGGGCGTTTCGGGCGGAGACCCTTCGGCGGGATGCTGCCGGACTGCTGAGTTCCTCCAGCATTTTGTGTGTGTTGCCCAGAAACATTTGTGATTCTGCGACCCAACTCGAGACAAACACCACGCCGCCCGCTCCATTAACAACACGGCACAGCGGAACACAGAGCAGGGACTTTACATCACAACACTGGACTCAGTGATGAAACCCTAATTTAGTTTGATTGTTCCAAATCATTAAGGTGTTTTTAAATAGAAGCACCCACCCTCATGTGACGTCACCCACGGGCTCTCCGCGTTTGCATCTGCTGTCACGTGCACTGCGCCTGAGGTCACACACGCGCTGCTGCGCTCGAGCTTGGTCGGTTTAACGGCTGAACTACTGAGCACGAGCCCCCACCCCACCCCCACAGACAACGGAGGAGTTAGCGGCTGCGCTACTCCCATTGGTGGGGAGTGATGTCAATCACTGGTTACATCCAATAGAGGAGGCGGTCGAGCCGAGAGGGCGTTACCCCCGCTGAAAACCGCCTTCAAACATTCCTCATCAGAGCGGAACAAATCCCAAAGTAAATGTCCGCTTTCTGATTTATTTCCATTTCCCTCCGAGGGAAGTTGGGGCGTTTGTGAAGCGTCTCCTGCGGCCGGAGTCTGATGTGTCGCTGAGAGGTAGGAGGAGACCGCTCGGCCCGTCGGTTTGATGCCGGTTCCCCGGGGAGGGAGAGGATGAAGACGGGGAGAGAGGGGGCGGACAGGATGTTTGTCCCGGTGGGGACAGGAGGGGCTCATCTGTGGAAATGTCTGAGCCCACGGTGGTGGCGATTCACCACATTGGGGGGCAAACACCGGCAGACTGTTGCCCTGCAAGCGGGGCCAATGGTCCGGGCAAAGTGACAATTATTTGTGTTTTGTTGAGACTGTACCGGGAATATGGTGTAAAATCCCGCTCCCCACACTAACACGGGTCACACAGACCAAAGAACAAACTGCCGGAGGAACTCAGTGGGTCGGGCAGCATCTGTGGAGGGAAATGGACCGTCAACATTTCGGGCCGAGACCCTCCCTCTGGACTGAGAGTGGACGGGAAATAGTCCGAGAAAAGAGGTGAGGGGTGGGGATGGGGCAAGAGCTGGGGAGTGAGAGGTGGGTCCAGGTGAGGGGGAGGTGGGAAGGTGGAAATAGTGACGGGGGTGGGAGGTGAGTGGTTGGGGCAACACGGGGCTGCAGAAGATGGAAATTAATTCCATGGAGGATTAACAAAGAGGTTAGAGAGTATTTGTTATGGAGAGGGCAATGAAGATTCACCAGACTGATCCCCGTAGTGGTGGGGTCATCATATGAAGAAAGATCAAATGTGATAACCCTTTCATTTAGAGAATCGAGGACTGAGAGGTGAACACATTGAAATGCACAACATCATTACTGGCTGAACCAGGGATCCCAGTCTCTGAAAAAGGGGGTGGACTGTCCGGGACTGAGATGAGGGGAAATGTCTCCACTCCGAGGGTGGTGAATGTCTTGTAAATCCCCACCACAGAGGGTGGTGAAGACTCAGTGATCGTCTTCACATAAAATAGAGGCCGGCAGATGTCTGGAGACCAAAGGGATCGAGGAAATGAGGATCGGGCAGAAACATGTGGCTGAGATGGAAGAGCAGCCACCATCTTGTTGATGGTTAGAGGGGCTGAATGGCCACCTCCTGCTGTTTCTCACCTGATGTTTCAGTGTTCCTGTCCAGTGAGGCTGGAGAAATGTGAATAGAAATTAGTGTTTATACACATGGATGGATTTAAATGAAACCTGCACATTACCGTTTTGGGTCTGAATTGTGTGTTGGACCGGGATGGGAATCGAGCCTGTGACTCTCTGACCTGGGGGTGGAGGGAAAGGGACAGGGAAGATCTGGAGGAAGAAGTAAAAATGTATCTTGTGTGAATATGGAATAATGTGGGAAATGCAGCGGATGGGTCGGGCAGCGTGTGAGGGGCAAGGAGCAGAGTCACCGGTTCAGATGGGAGACCCTCCACCCGTCACGTGATCCCATTTCCTGTTCACGTTTTTCCACAAATCTGCAGCATCTGCCGGTCACTGCTCTAAGTGTCCGTGTACCTTCATCTTTCACCGGTTCAGACAAGGCAGTGAGATCCGGATCTATCACGTCTTCTCGTTGTGGGTGGACAATGATTTATTCTGCAATATTTTCAGCATGTTTCCATATAACCACATAACAATTACAGCACAGAAACAGGCCATCTTGGCCCTTCTAGTCCGTGCCAAATGCTTTCTCTCACCTCGTCCTAGGCCTCAAACCATAACCACTGGGCTGAGGCCTGGGATTAGGCCTCATTCCACTGTTTTTACCTGCTGAAGAGCAGCCAATATTTCTGGCTATATGACCCATTTATGTGAGAACTTAGCCTTTTGTATTTATCTGAGCCTTTCATAAGTTTAGTTATACTTTAGTACAGTTTAGTTCAGCTTCACTCCAGAATTTCCAAAGCAACAACCCATTGAGTCAAATAGTTCCACACAATTAAAATAGTTTACAGTATTACATTTTTAAAATGTTTATGTTGTACTACTTATATAATTTAACTATTTAATATGTATGTTCTTATTTTAAATCACAATGGTTATAACCTATTGTTATGAATTAGGTTCCATTGCTGCCGCAGAGACAACAAATTACATGACATCTGCCGGTGCTATTAAACCTGATTCTGATAATTGGTCTGGGAGACACATCACCGGTCACCTGATCCCAGTTACCGCAGATCGTAATACGAGATCGAAGCCTTTTCTATTTATTCGTGTTCCTCAGTTCAGTTAAGTTTCCTTCTGTGGTTCCAAAGCAGAAGCTCAATCTGTCTAATATTTCCACACAATTAAAATGGGGAATTTGCTTATTCTTATCACGTACTGAGCTACAGTGAAAATCTTGCCTGACGTACCATCCACACAGATCGATACATTACAACAGTACATTGAGCTGATATACGACAAAACAATAACTGAACAAAGCATTATGGCTGCAGAGAAAGTGCAGTGCAGATAGACATACGGGGCAGGGTCACGTCGAGTTACATTGTGAGTTTGAGTCCATTTTATTGGACTGGAGACCATTAATTTGGCTGACAACCGCGGACAGGAAGCTGTCCATGAGCCTGGTGGTACGCACTTTAAGGATTTTGTATCTCTTCCCCGATGGGAGATTGGGTTTGCAGCAATAATGTCCAAAGTTGTGGGCATCTTTGAGTACACGGCCTGCTTTCCCGAGGCAGGGTAAGTGTAGGAAGAGTCCATAGAGGGGAGGCTTGTTTCTATGATGTTTCCAGATGAGACCAAAGTTCTCTGCAGTTTCTTGCAGTCATGGGAAGAGCTTTAGCCATACGAAGGCGTGAAGTATCGACAAGAAGCTCAGAGACCTCGGCCTTCACCCTGCCTTGTGTAGCTGGATCCTGGACTTCCTGTCAGATGGCTGGCAGGTGGTAAGAGAGGGCTCCCTCACCTCTGTCTCTTTGACCCTCAGCACACATGCCCCACAGGGTTGAATCCTTGGCCCCCTCCTTTACTCTCTGTGCACCCATAACTTGTGTCGTCACCCACAGCTCCAATCTGTTAATTAAATTTGCTGACAACACTACATCGATTGGCCTAATCCCAAATAATAACTTTCAATTGATCAAATGCTTCCTGACAAGTCTCGGTCCAAACAAACTTTTCACCCTTCTTCAGGAGATTAGTCAGAGGAAGAGCGATATCAGCAAAGTTCTTACAGAACTTACGATAATATCCAACCATTCCCAGAAACCTTTCAAGAGCCTTCTTGCCAGTCTGTCACAAAAACTGTGGGTCAACTGTCTAAGAAAAATAACAAGATGGCTTGAGTGGCAAAAATAGATTGTGGTGCTTTTATTTACAAAGATAGTGGAGAAACAAAAACTTGGATGTCCACATCAAAACAAGAAATTAAAAAAAAACTATATATATATATACAGCTTGCAATTGTCACCTGTCCGGTTAACAGCCACCCTCAGACTAAACAAAAAAAGAACCCAAAGCCTTGGTAACCCAAGGCTTACAACAGCTAAGCCAATCCCCCTAGACCAACCTGAAGCTAATTGACTCAATTATCTTCCATTTCACACAACCTGAAACTCTACCACCAGTTCTCACAATAAACATATAGACTTCATCATAGGATTCACCATTTCCCGGTTAAGTAACTTGTATAAACCCCAAAACTTTACCACAAGATGAGTAATTAGGTAACATAACCCTTGTCCCAGGTAAAGATGGTATCCTCCACCATCGGCACACCTGTGCAGGTTGCTGCTGCCTCTATATAAGACAGCTCTATGCAGCAGCTCTGTTTCAGACCCAGTGACTGTGGAGGAGAGAGACGTCAGATTACCATGACATTTCGGCAAAACACTTACTGGAAAGATGAATATGAATAAATTGACCTGAGATAATAAAACTGTGACATAGTGTGTTTCTTTTTTTCATACCTGTTACTGCTGGGGATGAGTGTAAAATTGTGACTGTTGATTTATTGTGACGCGTGCACTCACCACAATAACAGAGGGAATAATGTGTGTGGATGACCCTTTGGGTGTTTTACCGAGTGTGCCATGAGACGTCTGTAATCAGTGACGGGCCTTCATCACACAGTCGGAATAGGAACTTCAGAAATGGCCTGGATTTTGCCTGCACAGAAGCCAACTTGCCTTGACCTACAACACAGCCAAGACAGATCACAGTGGCATGGCCAAATTCACTCTCAGCTAAGTCAGCTGTAAGGTTGGCCCTGGAAAGCCTGTCAAACAGCTCTTCTACTACAGAGTTATGCTCTTCCCAAGTGTCACTCCCTGTGACTAAGTCATCAATATAGGCATCTGTGTGTCCTAACCCTTGAATTACAGAATCAATCATTCTCTGGAATGTTCCTGGAGCATATTTCATTCCAAATAGCGAAACATTGTATTCATACAACCCAGAAGGTGTCACAAATGCAGAAATTTCTCTACCTCAGTCCGTCAATGGAACACACCAATACACTTTCACAGATCAATCTTTGTAAGAAATTGCCTTTTCCAACCTTATCAATGCAATCATCCACCCTAGGGATAGGATAGGCATCTGTTTTTGTTACTGCATTTACCTTCCTATAATCAGTGCAAAATCTAACACTACCATCAGGTTTGGGCACAATAACACAGGATGAGCTCCAATCTGATGTTGAACGCCTAATAATACCACTTTCAGCATATATTCAATTTCTTGCTCAGCCAATTTACACTTTTCTACGTTCATGTGATATGGGTGTTGTTTAATCGGTTTGGCTTGACTAATATCTACGTCATGTTCTGCGACCGTGGTTTGCTTGGGAACATTGGGAAATAAAACTTTAAACCTCAGAATTAATTCCTTCAGCTGTTGTTGTTGCTTTGGCTGCAGATGAGCCAACTTGTTGTCAATGTTTTTGAGAACAACCGAGTTCATTAGCCTAACCGGGACCATGTTTGGCTTGTGAAAAGTCTCAGACGAATCAATTGTTTCATTCTCAGGGTTGTCAGATTTATATGTTTGACAACATTCACCGATGGTGCCTGCTTGTCAGAATAAGGCTTTATCATACTGATGTGTACCACCTGTGTTAGTTTACGTCAGTCGTGTGTTTTAATACCATAATTCACATCATTAATTTGAGAGACTATTTCATACAGTCCGTTGAATTTCGCCTGAAGTGGATTCGTCAACATTGGAGATAAGGCAAGCACATTATCCCCCACCATATATTTTCTTTTGTTTTGGTCTGCTTATCAAACCAACACTTCATTTTGTTTTGAGAAATCTTTACGTTTTGTCTCGCTAGACGACAGGCTTGGTGTAGTTTATTTCTGAACTTCAAAACATAGTCTAACAAGTTAACATGTACATCCCCATCAATCCACTGTTCCTTTAACAAGGTCAAAAGTCCCCTCACTCTATGACCAAATACAAGTTCAAATGGACTAAAGCCCAGTGACTCCTGTACCAACTCTTTTAAGCCTGATTTATACTTGTGTGTCAAGTGTACGCCATCGGCACTATGTACCCTACGCCGTGCCCACGCTGTACTCTATGCCGTAGGGTGACGTGCAGCTCCTCTAAAAAGTAACTCACGCGTCGCAGCGACACAGAGCGCAACAACTGTGATTGGTCCGCTTGGTAGCATCGCATTTCTGGTTGCTTTTCTCTGCCATGTCTGTACACTGATGCAAAATAAATGGTTGGAGACAATGAACCGAATCGTCAAGTCTACCTGCCAACATCCGAAAATCTTTGAAATGCATTTCCTTGTCCATGTCTCTCATGAAAAAGTTCAACAGTGTCAGAGAAACCCCACCACCAACTTGCATTTTGGTGGCGAAGTGCAAAGCGATGCAGACACAGCTACGCATGCTCGCTACGGCGTAGGGCTACGCAAAAATTAAATTGGGCCTACGGTGTAGGATACGGCGTATCCCGAACGCACAAGTATAAATCAACCTTTACTGCGAACAAAAGCAAATGTATTCCTTCACCCCAGTCTTTTCCATTTTCAACACAGTATGTCTTAATCATTGTTTTGACAGTAGAATTAAATCTTTCTAAAGCCCCTTGTGATTCTGGATGGTACGCAGACGACGTAATTTGTTTAGCTCCCAGTTCATAAACTACCTGCTGGAATAATCCAGATGTAAAATTACTTCCTTGATCAGACTGGATTTCTTTAGGCAAACCAAATAAAGTAAAAAAAAACTTAAGAGCCTTCGTCACAGTTTTAGCTTTAATATTTCTGAGAGGTATTGCCTCTGGGAATGTGGATGCGGTATACATAATAGTTAGCAAATACTGATGGACAGCTTTAGTCTTTGGCAATGGGACAACACAATCCACTATAACTTTGGAACAGGGTTCTCCGAATGCAGGTATAGGCCGGAGTGGGGCCACTGGGGTGACCTGATTAGGTTTACCCACAACTTGACAAGTGTGACAGGTTCTGCAAAAGGTCACAACACCTTTCCTCAAATTCGGCCAGTAAAATTCCTTTATAATCCTGTTTACAGTTTTATTCACTCCATAATGGCCATCTAAGGGCATAGTGTGGGCCAAAGTTAAAATTTCAGTCCTATAAACTTTAGGAACTACAACTTGGTGAATAATTGTCCATTCCTCACTCACAGGTATAGCAGGTGGCCTCCACTTCCTCATTAACACTCCATCCTTGAGATAATACCCTACTGACATGTTCTTAATCTCATCATCTGAGAGAGATGTTTCTTATAAAGCTTCAATCTCAGGGTCTCGGTCCTGTTCTGCTATAAACTCCTTCCTAGACAGGGATAAATCTTTCTCATCAGACTTACTACCTGAATCCTGTTGAAACAATGAAGGCAGAAAAGTCCCTGACAAGTCATCATAACCTGAATCCCGATTTTGGCTATCTTGGGTGTCAGAATCATGCCGCACAGAACCGTCTGCATTAGCAGACTTTTTCACCGTACTTCGAGTTACTGTGCAGGAAGGATAAATGTTAAAATCCATCTGTGGGTCGTCAGTGGTTGGCTTAGCTGGCAACTGCACTGCAGGAACAACATTACCATCTGCCAGGTCATTCTCTGACAGCAAAGTAACATCTTCCACTGGTAAACTGGAGCATAATCCAATTTTAACAGGTCCCAAAACCAACCCTGACTGTAAAATTACACTGTGCAATGGCACAGAAACCATGCCACCCCCAATGCCTTTAATAAGATTTACCTCACCAATGTTAGTCTCACCACCAAACTTTAGAAGGCTGTCTAACATAAGTGACTGAGAAGCCCCAGTTTCTCGAAGAATTTTCACTGGTACCGGTGTTGACCCTTCCATTACTAATACAAACCCATCTGACATAAAATGATCGAATCTCTTCTTAACTCGGTCAGACCCCTCAGTCCTTAAATGAGCCGCAACAAAATGTTCAGAACCCTGTGGGTTTATAGGTGCTTCAACATACTGATCACAGGCATGTGGGACTGCCTCCTTTTCCTTTTTCTTCTTCAGGACAGAACAATTAGCCATCATATGACCAGCTTTCTGACAATAGTAACAAGAGAGACCAGAATATTTCTCCTTCAACTGCTTCCCTTCATTCTTACCTTATTACTAATCCCATCTTTAATTTCTGGTTTACCCTGGTTATCCCTGCTACTCTTTTGGAAGCTCTTATTTGGGGTAAGCTTAATCTTATGAGTTAAAGCAAACTCATCTGCTAATCTAGCAGACTCCTGCAAAGTGGCAGCATCCTTTTCATCTAAATCTAAATCAAGGATGCATCTTTTGAATTCTTCAATTAAAACCAACTCTTTCAAGCTGTTGAAATCATCATTTACATTTTTATACGTGCACCAGTGGTCAAAACACACAAACTTCTCATAAGAAAATTCCATATAAATCTAGTTCATGATTTCCTCAAATTTCTAGACTTTTGCCCGTATGCTTCTGGGACCAACTAATAAGCTTTGGGCACAGCCTCTTTCACTGTGTCATAATCAGCTGCTTCATCAACTGTCAAAGCAGAATAGGCTCACTGAGCCTTCCCCTTAATTACACTTTGTAAGAGAATGGGCCAACCCTCTTTTCACTACTTTAAACCCTGAGCAACCTTTTCAAAATGCTGAAAGTATTTATCAACCTCTGCCTCGTCAAATGGGGGTACCAATTTAACTTCCCGACTGGCCTGAAACTTATCACCAGAGTCTCACGCTAGACCTCTTTGCTGCAATCTCTCTATCTTTTTCAGTTTGAACATCCTCTACCTTTCTGCTTCCTCCCTGTTTTTCTGCCTCTTCTCTCTGTTTTCCTGCCTCAAACTGCCTCTGTCTTTCCACAACCTCCATCTTTATTTTTTCTAACTTGTACGGGAGCTCAAGCTCACTAGGTTTACTTTCAGGAAACACCTCCAACTCTTCCACTTTAAACACACCCTCAGATACATAATACTCAGCTATTATCCTCTGCATCTGTGACCTCCTCATTGTCAATTTCATCTTAGCAAGTTTTAACCTTTTAGCAATACTCAATAACTCAATCCTTCTGGCGTCCTCTAATGCCTCAGAGGTTGGCGCTTCCAGACATGTATCAACATCCATTGCTTCTCATTTTCTACACACAAATAAATCAAAAGGGATTTCACCAATGAAATCGATAAGTAATCTATACGGCCCCAAATCTGTTCATATCCAGGATGCAGGCCCCAATTTTTTTACGAACCCTAACACTTTAAAAATGAACCAGCAGCAACAGACTACACCTGGAGTCTGGTTTTGATGTTAAAACCACTATCTTTATTAGTATCTACTTCTAATATAGTAACTTAAGCAAGATAGGTAGTGGTGGAGGGAGTACATTCAGTTTGAAGGATTGTGACTAGTGGTGTCCCACAAGGATCTGTTCTGGGACCTCTACTTTTCGTCATTTTTATTAACGACCTGGAGGTCGGGGTAGAAGGGTGGGTTGGCAAGTTTGAAGACGACACAAAGGTTGGTGGTGTTGTAGATAGTGTAGAGGATTGTCAAAGATTGCAGAGAGACATTGATAGGATGCAGAAGCGGGCTGAGAAGTGGCAGATGGAGTTCAACCCGGAGAAGTGTGAGGTGGTACACTTTGGAAGGACAAACTCCAAGGCGGAGTACAAAGTAAATGGCAGAATACTTGGTAGTATGGAGGAGCAGAGGGATCTGGGGGTACATGTCCACAGATCCCTGAAAGTTGCCTCACAGGTGGATAGGGTAGTTAAGAAAGCTTATGGGGTGTTAGCTTTCATAAGTCGAGGGATAGAGTTTAAGAGTTGCGATGTAATGATGCAGCTCTATAAAACTCTGGTTCGGCCACACTTGGAGTACTGTGTCCAGTTCTGGTCGCCTCACTATAGGAAGGATGTGGAAGCATTGGAAAGTGTACGGAAGAGATTTACCAGGATGCTGCCTGGTTTAGAAAGTATGCATTATGATCAGAGATGAAGGGAACGAGGGCTTTACTCTTTGGAGAGAAGGAGAATGAGAGGAGACATGATAGAGGTGTACAAGATAATAAGAGGAATAGATAGAGTGGATAGCCAGCACCTCTTCCCCAGGGCACCACTGCTCAATACAAGAGGACATGGCTTTAAGGTAAGGGCTGGGAAGTTCAAGGGGGATATTAGAGGTAAGTTTTTTTACTCAGAGAGTGGTTGGTGCGTGGAATGCACTGCCTGAGTCAGTGGTGGAGGCAGATACACTAGTGAAGTTTAAGAGACTACTAGACAGGTATATGGAGGAATTTAAGGTGGGGGCTTATATGGGAGGCAGGGTTTGAGGGTCGGCACAACATTGTGGGCCGAAGGGCCTGTACTGTGCTGTACTATTCTATGTTCTATAAACAATAGTTAACAGTGGTATGTGTATATATGTGTGTAAATATAACTCCCACCCTACTGAGCTCGGGGGAAACAAGGCTTGGAGTCTTGAGACGGTAAAGTATGGAAGTTCAGCTCAATCATAGAATAGGTGATGAGAGAGAGATATTTGTAATCCAGGGTAAATGTTGAGAGAAGGCAATTATGTCAAATTCCACAGTTTCCACGGTGGTAAGAGAACAGTTGCTGTAGAACTTATCCATCGTTGTTCCAAATCCACATACGAATTATCACCGAAAGTGACTTGTCACAAGGGGTATCATCTTCAAGTGAATTACCACACCACACCCAGGCAAGGGTTAACACATAAGTGGTCTTCACAGGATACCCCAAATCCGATCCACTCCTATAGATCAAACGAGGTGACAACCACACATTCAATGTATGCTGAATCGATAATTAACCCAACCTTGTGGGCATAGGAAAGTTCTAAACAGTGACCCTTGGCCAGTAGTTCCCTTGTTTTGAACCTTCCATTTTTCCTCCTTCATCTCTGTCTGACTCTGAGTGTCTGTGTCCTCGGTTAAAACTAAACAAGCTGTGAGTGATGTAAACGAGATGCGAGTCAGACTGATTCACCTTAATCTCTCTCCCTCTTAAAATGACAGCCCACAGCAAATGAAACCTAGGGATTCATAACAACGGTCACTGCCCATTGTGAACTGACTGATGTGCCAGTAGTTGGGATGACTGAGTGAATCCCTTCCCACATTCTTTGCAGGTGAATGGCTTCTCCCCAGTGTGAACTCGCTGATGTCTCTGTAGGGTGGATGATCGAGTGAATCTCTTCCCACATTCCGAGCAGGTGAACGGCTTCTCCCCAGTGTGAACTCGCTGATGTATCATTAGGGCAGAAGAGTGAGTGAATCCCTTATCACAGACCGAGCAGGTGAACGGCTTCTCTCCAGTGTGAACTCGCTGATGACTCTGTAGGTTGGATGACTGAGTGAATCCCTTCCCACAGACTGAGCAGGTGAACGGCTTCTCCCCAGTGTGAACTCGCTGATGAATCTGTAGGTCGGATGACCGAGTGAATCTATTCCCACATACAGAGCAGGGAAACGGCTTCTCCCCAGTGTGAACTCGTTGATGACTCTGTAGGTCGCATGACCGAGTGAATCCCTTCCTACAGACTGAGCAGGTGAATGGCTTCTCCCCAGTGTGAACTCGCTGATGACTCTGTAGGTTGGATAACTGAGTGAATCTCTTCCCACATTCTGTGCAGGTGAACGGCTTCTCCCCAGTGTGAACTCGCTGATGACTCCGTAGGTGGGATGACTCAGAGAATCTCTTCCCACATTCTGAGCAGGTGAACGGCTTCTCTCCAGTGTGAACTCGCTGATGACACTGTAGGTGGGACGACCGACTGAATCTCTTCTGACAGACTAAGCAGGTGAACGGCTTCTCCCCAGTGTGAACTCGCTGATGTAACAGTAGGGTGGATGACTGAGTGAATCTCTTCCCACAGACTGAGCAGGTGAACGGCTTCTCCCCAGTGTGAACTCGCTGATGACTCTGTAGGTGGGATGACCGAGTGAATCTCTTCCCACAGACTGAGCAGGTGAACGGCTTCTCCCCAGTGTGAACTCGCTGATGTACCAGTAGGGTGGAAGACTGAGTGAATCTCTTCCCACAGACTGAGCAGGTGAACGGCTTCTCCCCAGTGTGAACTCGCTGATGACTCTGTAGGTGGGATGACCGAGTGAATCTCTTCCCACAGTCTGAGCAGGTGAACGTCCACTCCCCGGTGTAAACTCGCTGGTGAGCCATTAGGTCAAATGACTGAGTCAATCCTTTCCCAGAAATTCAGCAGATGACCAGCATCTACCCGGTGTGAACTGACTGGTGTGTCCACAGGTGAGACGACTGACTGAATCCTTTCTCACACACAGAACAGGTGAAAGGCCTTGCCCAGTGTGAACTTGCTGATGTACTTTCAATTGAGATGACCGAGTGAATCGATTCCCACTGTTTGAGCAGGTGAACGGCCTTTCTCCTGTGTAGAATGACGACTGTGCCAGTCTGTCAGATGATCAAGTGAATCCCTCCCCACTGTCTGAGCAGGAAGGATGGTTGATTGAATCCCTTGCTCCACTTCTTAAATGTCTAGACAGAGACAGCAAAACTGGTGTTTGAGATTCCTGGAGACAAATTACTTCTCGTTTTAACCTGTAAAAAGATTTACAAAATCCATCAATGGGTGAAGGACAACATTTCAGATGAGATTACTTGAGTTGCCAAGGTTTGTTCTGGTATCACACTGTTACAGTGAGGTTCAACCCAAGTTGGACAGAGAAATCATCTTCTGACTGGGCACAGTGCTGGTATCTGGAATGACCATCAATTCCCTGATGCTCTTCCTGTCTCTATCAGAATGGGGCATTTCTGCCGTCTCCAGTCTGTTCCTTGGCTCAGTTTGACTCTCTCCATTGGTATTACTCCCTGTTCCTGCTGAGCCGCATGGGTACCTGGCCCCACAGTAACTGAAACACTCTCACACAAATAGTCTTTCTTGACGTGCAACTGGGATTTTCTTGTATTATTAACTTAAGGTGCCACAGTTTTAACACCATATAAAAAATTCCTGCTGAGATGAATGGTTGGTCCACACAGCTGTTAAAAGGACTTAGAGTGAATTTTTGTATTATTTCAGGTTCTTTTCACAGTCATAGAAAATTACAACACAGAAACAAGCCCTTTGGGCCATCTAGTTTGTGCTGAACTATTTAAACTGCCCAATCCCATACTACTACCATCCAGGTACGTATATAAACCTCTTAAATGTTGAAATTGAGCTCGCATTCACCACTTGTGCTGGCTGCTCATTCCACACCCGGATGACGGTCTGTGTGCAGAAGTTTCCCCTCATGTTCCCCTTAACGTTTTACCTTTCACCCTTAACCCATGGCCTCTAGTTGTAGACCCACCATCTCAGTGGTAAAAGCCAGCTTGCATTTACCGTATCTATAACCCTCATAATTGTCGTATACCTCCATCAAATCTCCACTCAATCTTCTACGTTCCAAGAAATAAAGTCCTGACCTGTTCAATCTTTCCTTATAACCCAAGTCCTCCAGACCTAGCAACATCCTTGTGAATTTTCTCTGAACTCTTTCAACCCCTTTTACATCTTTCCTGTAGGTTGGTGACCAAAACTGCACACAATACTCCAAATTAGGCCTCACCAATGTCTCGTGCAGCGTGAACATAACATACATCTCCTGTACTCAGTACTTTGGTTCATGAAGGCCAATATGCCAAAATCTTGCTTTCCATCCCTATTTAACTGTGACACCACTTTCAGTGAATTATGGACATGTATTCCCAGATCCCTTTCTTCTGCAGCACTCCTCAGTAACCGACCATTCACTGTGTAAGACCCAGGTCCGACCAAAATGCAACACCTCGCACTTGTCTCCATTAAATTCCATTTTGCATTTCTTCACCCATTTTTCCATCTGCTCCAGGTCGCACTGCAAGCCATGATAGTCTTCCTCACTGTCCACTACACCCCCAGTCTTGGTGTCATCCACAAATTTGCTGATCCAGTTAACCACACTATCATCCAGATTACTGATATAGATGACAAACAGTAACAGATCCAGCACTGATCCCTGTGGCACACCGCTAGTCACAGGATGTGGTCAGAGAGGCAACCATCTGCTACCACACTCTGGCTTCTCCCAAAGACAGTGTCTCATCCAATTTACTATCTCATCTTGAATGTTGAGTGACTGAATCTTCTTGACCAAACTCCCATATGAGAATTTGTCAAGTGCTTTTGCTAAAGTCCATGTAGACAACATCCACTGCCTTGCCTTCATCCACTTTCCTGATAACTTCCTCGAGAGACTCTATAAGATTGGATAGACATGATCTGCTGCCTATCCTTAATCAGTCCACATCAATCCAAATACTTGTATATCTGTCTCCTGCACACACATTCCAATAACTTTCCCACTACTAATGTCAGGCTCACCAATATATATAAATTCCTAGTTTATTTTTAGAGCCTTTCTTGAACAGCGGAGCAACATTGGCTGTCCTGCAATCAGTCACCTGTCCATCACCTGTCACGAAGGATGATTTAAATATCTGTGCATGGGCCCCGACAATTTCTGCACTTGTCTGCCGCAGAGTCCCACGGAACAACTTGTCAGGCCCGGGGGGGTTTTCCACGCTAATTTGCCTTAAGACAGCAAACACCTCCACCTCTGTAATCTGTACAGGGTCCATGAAGTTGATGCTGCTTTGCCACACTTCTATAGACTCTGTGACCATCTCCTGAGTAAATACGGATGCAGAAAATATCTCCCCCATCTATTTTGTCTCCTCATATCGATTACCATTCTGACCTTCCACAGAATTAGTTTTTCCCCTTGCCATCTTTTCGCACTTAACATATCTGCAGAATCCATGAGGATTCTCCTTCACCTTGTCTGCTGGGGCAACCTCATGCCTTCTTTTATTTCTTTCATAAGTGTTCACCTGAATTTCCTGTACTTCATAAGTACCCCATTTGTTCCTATCTGCCTGTACCTGGTATGCACCTCCTTTTTATTGATCTGCGAGATGAAAGCCAAAGGGGTGATGGAGCTGCATGGTGGGAGGAGGGGGTAGGGGAGGGTTAAACTAAAGTTGCAGGGAGAATGGGAGCCTGAATAACAGAACAGATAGTAGAGGTGTTGTGGAGACAGATGTTGTTCAGTCCTTAGGCAAAGTCAGGAATTAAAAACATTGAGCATGGTGCAGTGAATATGCTGAGCCCTGTACATTTCAATACAGGGAGCAGCGTAGGAAAGGCGGATGTGTTCAGGACATGGATCAACACCTGGAATTATGACACTAGGATCTGGCAACTGTGGATTGGGACAGGCTGCTTTATGGCAAAGGTGCGCTTGGTAAATGGGAGGCCTTCAAACCGAAATTTTGAAGTACAAGGCGGGTGTGTGCCTGTCAGAATAAAAGGTAAAGATAGAAACTGTAGGGAACCTTGGTTTTCAAGAGATATTGAGACCCTGGTGAAGCACAAAATGGAGTTGCAGAACAGGGATAGGCAGGTAGGTTTTTATGGAGTATAAGAAATGCAAGAGAACACATAAGAAATAAATCAGGATGGCTAAAAGGCATGAGATTCCCCTTGCAGAAAAGATGAAGGATAATCCTCAGGGATTCTGGAGATAGATTAAGAGCAAAAGGACTGCAATGCACAAAATTGGTCCTCTGGAAGACCGGAATGGCAAACCATGTGTGGAACCAAAGCAGATGGGGGAGATCTGAGTATGGAATGAGCTGCCAGACGAGGTGGTAAATGCGGGTTCTTTTTTAACATTTAAGAATAAATTGGATAGATACATGGATGGGAGGTGTATGGAGGGATATGGTCCGTGTGCAGGTCAGTGGGACTAGGCAGAAAATGGTTCGGCGCAGCCAAGAAGGGCCAAAGGGCCTGTTTCTGTGCTGTAGTTTCTATGGTTCTATGGTTCTATCTCAAATATATTTTTCATCTCATTTATGGGATTGTGGAAAAGCGGCATTAAAATCGTGGACCCTGTACGGATTAAAGAAGAGGAGATGATTGCCATCCTGAGGCAGATTAGGGTGGATAAATCTCCAGGGCATGACAAGGTGCTCCCTTGGACCCCACGGGAGGCAGTGCAGAAATCGTTGGGGCCCTAGCAGATATAACTAAATCATCCTTAGTGACAGGGGAGTTATCAGAGGATTGTAGGATAGCCAAAGTCATTTCGCTCTTCAACATAGAGCATAGAAATCTACAGCATATTCCAGGCCATTCAGCCCACAATGTTGTGCCAACCATGAAACTTACACTGGAAACTGCCTGGAATTTCCCTAGCACATAGACCTCTATTTTACTGAGCTCTGTGTACCAATCTAAGAGACTGTTAAAAGACCCTATTGTATCTGCCTCGACCACCACTGCTGGCAGTGCATTCCACACACCCACCACTCTCTGTGTAAAAAAACTTAACCCTGACATCCCCTCAGTATCTATTTCCAATCACTTTAAAACTATGCCCCTCGTGTTAGCCATTTCAACCCGAGGGGAAAACCTCTGGCGATCCACACGATCAATGCCCCTCATCATCTTATACACCTAAAAAAGGCTCCAAACATAAACAAAGAAATTATATATTGCTTTGAAGATTTGTTAGAAGTATACAAAATTATAAGGGTATAGATCGGGTAAATGCAAGCAGCTTTTTCCACTGAGGTTGGGAGGGATGACAACCAGAGGTCATGGGTAAGTGGGGAAGGAGAAAATGTAATGGGAACACGTGGAAAAGCTCTTCACTGAAATGGTCGTGAGAGTGTGGAATGAGATGTCAGCACAAGTGGTGAATATGAGCTCGATTTCACAATTAAGAGAAGTTTGATAGGTACCTGGATGGTGGGGTATGGAGGCGATGGTCCCAGTGCAGGTAGTTGCATTAGACAGATTAAATTTTTTTTACCATTGACTAGATGGGTCAAATACCCTGTTTCCGTACCGAACTACTCCATATTTTTATGACAGACAAGCTGGACAAACCTGTTTGGAAGGGAAAAGGTAGGAGTGACAATGGAGCAGTAATGGCTGGGGTTTCTGTGAGCAATTCGGGAGCTGAGTGATCGATACATCCCAAAGAAGTGGAAGCATTGGAAAGGCAGGAGGACAAAACCGTGGCTGAAATGAGAAGCCAAAGCCAACATAAAAGCAAAAGAAAGGGCAAACAAAAGAGCAAAAACTATTGGGAAGCTTTTAGAAACCAACAGAAGACGATTAAAAAAAAAGTCAGATGAGCTCAGGGGGTGGAATTATGATATTGTAGTCACTAATGAGTCTTGGTAGCACCCAACAGTCTGAGGCATTTAGAGTAACAAACTACCCGGGGCCTAAATATCTCTTGAAAACCAAGGTACAATATGATAATTCCCCATCCTGAGCTCATCTGGCTTTCCTACGATGCTTCTTGCATTGTGATATACACAGCTCAGCACATTCATCGCACCATGCTCAACCATTTGATTGCTGACTCTGTCTGAGGTCTAAACAACATCTGACTGGTGTCAAGAAAACAAACTCTCCCTCTTTGTCACAAAAACAAAGGAGTTGATTGTGGACGACAGGAGGAATGGAGACAGGCTAACCCCTATTGACATCAATGGATCTGGGGTTGAGAGGGTGAACAGCTTTAAGTTCCTCAGCATAAACATCACCGAGGATCTCACATGGTCTGTACATACCGGCTGTGTTGTGAAAAAAGCACACCAGCACCTCTTTCACCTCAGACGGTTGAAGAAGTTCGGGATGGGGCCCCAGATCCTAAGAACATTCTACAGGGACACAATTGAGAGCATCCCGACTGGCTGCATCACTGCCTGGTATGGGAACTGTACTTCCCTTAATCACAGGAACCTGCAGAGAGTGGTGCGGACAGCCCAGCACATTTGTAGATGGGAACTTCCCACTGTTCAGGACCTTTACAGAGACAGGTGTGTAAAAAGGGCCTGAAGGATATTGGGGACCCGAGTCACCACAACCACAAACTGTTCCTGCTGCTACCATCCAGGAAACAGTACCACAGCAAAAGGACCAACAGGCTCCGGGACATCATCTCCCACCAGCCCATCAGACTGATTAATTCATGCTGATACAATTGCATTTCTATGTTATATTGACTGTCCTATGTACAAACTATTTATTATAAATTACACATTGCACATTAGACGGAGACGTAATGTAAAGATTTCCACTCCTCATGTATATGAAGGATGTATGTAATAAAGTCAATTCAATTCATTTCACCCTCTCCACTATCTGTTCTGTCATTCTGGCTCCCATTCCCCCTACAACTTATTTTAACCACATCACCCTCTCCCCACACTAGCACTAGCAAGCCTTACCACTGGGATATTAGTCCCCTCTTGTTGTGTTCCCCTCACTAACGAATCCCCTCTCACCCCTTTGACTTTCCTCTGCCAGGTAATCCCCCCCCCAACAGTTTCTAAAGTGGTCCACCTGTTGTTGTGCGGGATGGACACAATAGTACTCTGCAATGGCTATTTAACCTCATTCCCCTTCCTGACTCTCACCCAGTTTACTGTATCCTGCACTTGGGTGTAACTCCCCTCTCTTCATGTCATATCTATCACCCCTTCCGACTCCCACCTGATCCAAAATTCATCCATTTCAAGTTCCAACTCTGTAAAGTGCAGAGTTACAAGCTGCAGCTGGATGTACATTTTGTAAGTGAGGGCATCAGGGACGCTGGAGGTCTCCCCACCTTCCCACCAATGTCCCCTCTAATTTGTCATGATCAGTGTGCACATAAATCTTGTACTGTACATTCTTTTACCCAGTGACAACATGTGCACTGTGAATTTTAAATAGAGAGCCATTCATTTTAACAGCTAGCAAATCACTGTCAATAAAGAACTGTGATGTCCTCTGGGTTTGATCGAGTTCATCTGCGCTCTCACACAACCTGTATAGTAGGCCTGTAGCGGGTAATGAAGGATTTTCTCTCCACAGCTGTTCCACACTGTCCATATGTGATTTGCTTGCTAAATGACGCTTAAAAAGGTCAGATTTCCAACTATCACTCCACTTCTTCCCACTTGCAAATTCTCCAGCAACTTTTGCATCACCACAATACAGACAGATAACACCAGTTTCTGTATTGTACATAAATATTTCCCCTGAACCCTCCCCCAGGTGACTGACGGTGGTGAACTCAGTGATGGCAATGCCAATGAATATGAAGGGAAGGGCAGTAGTCTGTCTCATTGGAGTCTGGCACATTTGTGATGTGAAAGATACTTGTTGCCCTGGACAAAGGTGTTTGATATCATTATGTACCCAGAGAGGGTGGGGCAAAACATATTCTCACGGGTAGAAAAGTCCAGAACAAGAGGAGGTAGAAGAAGCAACAGACACAAAATGCTGGAGGAACTCAGCAGGCCAGGCAGCATCTATGGAAAAGAGTACTAATGCTGAGTTCCTCCAGCAATTTGTGTGTGTTGCTCGGATTTCCAGCATCTGCAGATTTTCTCTTGTTTGTGACTGGAGGCAGAACAAAGGTGATTTTCACAACAGCTGATGTAAAAGATTTTGTTCCCTTTCTCCGAGTTCCCGATCCTTGCATTTAGACAGCTGGAGCTCAGCTCTGTCTGAGAGACCCATCGGTTCCCATTCCCTCATCAGCCGGAAGCTCCCCGGGGCCCGTGTACGGATGGTGGGGCTGAGAGAGAGGGAAGAGAGCAGGACTGTCCCGGGATTGCGGGTCACGGAGTCCGGAGTCACAGCAACTACCCGAAGTCGGTGTTGACAAATAACCGCCCGCAAATTTCCTCTTACCTGTACCGCTCCGCCTGGGCCCTCTGTATACTGTGCGCATGCGTGCAATCGAACGCCATCGATCCAGACGCCTGAGCATTTGATCGGCGCTTCAGCGGCAGCGAAACTTTAGACGCAGGGTTTTATGGGCAATCACGGTGCCATTAACAGTTTCTGCAAGCACCGGTTTCATGTCCATATCTCAGTTTTTTTTGTGTGTATAGAAAATTCAGCAGCTGTTTTAACGCAGAAATTGGCTCCCATAAACAATTTACTCAATATCAACGTGTATCTAATGCCAAAGTACAATCCTCTTACAAATACAGATATGAAACACAAGAGATTCTGCAGTTGCTGGAAATACAGAGACGCACACACACAAAATGCTGGAGGAACTCTGCAGTTCAGGCAGCAGCTCAGCAGAGGAGTATACAGGCTAGGCATGCTGAAGGAGCTCGGCCTAAATGTTGTCTATTTATTCTCTCCACATTTGCTGCCTGATCTGTTGATTTCCACCAGTAATTTGCAAAAAATAACCATCTTTTTTTCGATCAAGCAGTTTCCAAATGTTTCTGATCTTTCATTTGTTGCCATATCATGCTGGTCTCATTCCTCTTCCTCCTTGTAAACTCCAGACCCCATCTCTCTCTTGAGCCCCAGAGCCCTGACTCAGGCTGGCAACCCTTTGGTTTCTGACTCTGCACATTCAAAGATTCACTCGCTGGTCTGCTGCCAAACTTTAGAGGTGCATTGCAACAACCCAGCTGTCTGAAGCACAGTCCTTTGAAATGAGTGAAAATGACCCAAACATTGAAAACAGCAGGGAAGAAGGAGTTTAACCAACTTCGTCCTGAGCCCTGGGGAAAGTCAAAACCACAGTGAGCTCGTCGTCTTATGCAGACTGGAGAAAATCATGCAGGACATTCATGCAGGCGTATAGGATGATTAGAGGCATTGGTCGTGTGGATAGTCAGAGGCTTTTTCCCAGGGCTGAAACGGCCAACATGAGGAGGCATAGGGTTAAGGTGATTGGAAGGAGGTACAGAGGAGATGTCAGAGCTAAGTATTTTTTTAAACAAAGAGTGGTGTGTGTGTGGAATGCACTGCCAGCGACGGTGGTGGAGGCGGATAAAATTGGGTCTTTTAAGAGACTCCTAGATAGCTACATGGAGATTAGGAAAATGCAGGACTATGCGGTAGGGTAATTCGCGGCAGTTTCTAGAGTAAGTTACCCACAACCTCGGGCCAAATTGTCTGTAATGTGCTGTAGATTTCTATGATTTCTATGAATTTTATGAAATTCAAGGGAAGTCTCCTATCCCACGCAGTGATGACTGGCTGCAACCTGTCATCACAGGGAGGGTGAGAGGGGAGCAGCAAGGATAGATGTTCATATACTGATATGGAACAGAAACATGGGCAGGGATCAGACGGGCTGAGTGGCCTCTCTAGTGTACGTTGTGAGTGTGGTAGAGACAGTAAGTACCTGAGACACGGGATACGATAGAGAACTGATTTATCTTTCAAAGATCCACAATATTAAACACCAGTCTAGTTTAAGGCTAACATCAGCAGAACGGACTCCTCCAGTGCTTAGTGACCAGGGTTCAGTCCTGGGTGCGATGAGCAGCGCAAGAACTGCAGAATCTGCCAGTAACAATCCCTCATGAACCTGCAGCTGCCGTCAGTCACCGTGATTTAACACGGAGCTGATTTGACCTTCCTCCCTGATGTGAAATTACTGGTGTTGCAGCAGCTGGGATGATTGAGTAAATCTCTTTACTCACTCCGGACAGAAATGTGGTCTCTATTTATTGTGAACTCACCGGAGCATCACAAGGTGGGTTAACTGAATGAGTCTCTTCGCACACACGGAGCAGGTGAACGGCCGCTTCCCAGGGCGAAGCTGCTGGTGTATCTGGGATGTCCCACTGAATCCCTTCCAAAATGAGAGCCAGTGAATGACATCACACTGCTATCAACGTCATGGCAATGTATCCAATCAGATCACGGACATGGACACGTGACCGGGCTCTCCTTGTAGCGAGTGGGGCGCCGTCTTCTCCAGCATCTCCGTCTCCACATTCAAGGATCGGCGGTATTCAAGCGCTGGTGAACTGACAGATACAGCGAGACTAACGTGTTTGAGTTTCGCATACACAAATCCTTTGACTTTTCTACCTGTTAAAAGTTTACAAAGCACGTCAGTGGGTGAAGGACAACATTTCAACTCAGATAATTTTAGTGTCCGTGGTGCCTTCTGATAAAGCACTGTCACAGCTCAAAATAATTTGGAGGAACAAGATTTTATCTTCTAACTGTCCAGAGTTCCGGCATCAGGCACAATAACAAACTCTCTGCTTCCCTCTCGGTATCAAAATGGATCATTCCTCCCCTTCCTCAGTCTGTGACTTGGCTCAGTTTGTCTGTTTCCTTCGCATTCTGAGCATGCGCCACACACCCACTAAGATCACATTTTATTTACACGGCTGCGACTAGAAACTTTCTGATTATTATGTCCCTCCTGGCATCTGACGGTGGTAAACTCAGAGTCAGCAATGGTATTGACCTTCAGGAGTAGGTGATTAGGCTTTTTCGTTGGCGATCGATAAACTGCCGGTTGTGTGTGGTCGGATGAGTGGGTCGTTTTCAGACCGGAAGGAGGTAGCGTTTAGAGTGCCCCAGAAATCAGTCCCTGACCACAGTTCTTCACAGTTTAATGGCCTGGCGGAGGCAGCGAGATGTGAGATGTCCCAGTCTGCTGGTGACGCAGAAAGAGCGGAGTTGGGGGAGGGGAGGCTATTCCCATACTCTTTCGTAGCTTTGCAATCTGTACACAGTGCACTGTGGGGCTGCAGTGGCGGGTTCCATTGCTGGGATCAGTGCACGGTCACTGTGGGCTATGAGGATTTTGTGAATAAAGTGCCATTCTCCAATTCAGAATCTCAAGCCGGGGAGCAAGCCTATCATTTGTATATTAAAGTTGTATTTAGGGCATTGTGATAACCAGATACTATAGCCCTCCACGACCTCTCTATCCAGTCCTTTCAATATTCGACTTCATTCGTACATTTGGCCAGCGGGCCATCAATACTGTCATCCGATGCATTGACATAGAACTCGCTAATACAATAGTAAATTTTTCTCAGCTACAACCCTACGGCTTTAAGCAAACAATGTTACTTTACTTGCTTGCTAATTATATTTTCTGATAATGTGTGAGTGCAAACTTGCAATACTTTGTCATATTATTAAATTAAGTATTATATGTTTTATTGTACCAGTTATACACTGAAATGCACTGATAGGCTATGGTCTTGTTAATGTCAAAACTACCACTGTATTTCTCTTTAGCTCTGCAATTCATGTATTTCTTTCATCTTGGTTTAGTGCTTGATATTATAAGAAGCCCTAGTCATTCATATATATATATAGATATAAAATACACACACACACATATATGTATATTAGATTAGATTTGATTAGATTATGAGAACACGCAGTCCTCTTTTATTGTCATTTAGTAATGCATGCATGAAAAAATGGTACAATGTTTTTTTCCGGAATGATATCACGGAAACACATGACAAACCGATTTAGAAACTAACAAAAACCACATAATTATAACATATAGTTACAACAGTGCAAAGCAATATCGTAATTTGATGAAGAACAGACCATGACACGGTAAAATTCTCAAAGTCTCTCGAAAGTCCCATCATCTCACTCAGACGCTGAACCTCCAGCGCTGCCAACTTGCCGATGCAGCATCCTGGAAGCATCCGACCACAGTCCGACTACAAGTCCATCCGAAAACTCCAAGCCTCCGACCAGCTCTCCGACTCCGAGCACCGAGCACCATCTCTGCCGAGTGTTCCGACCTTGGCTCCGGCAACAGGCAATAGGCAAAGCCAAGGATTTGGGGCCTTCCCCTCCGGAGATTCTCCATTGCACAGTAGCAGCGGCAGCGAAGCGGACATTTCAGAAGTTACTCCAGGTGCTCCTCTGTGCTTCTCACGGCTGTCTCCATCAAATCCGGATTGTGCACGGCAGCCTAGTTACACACACGATATTCATTCCGAACGGCCGCGCGCACTGCGTCGAGTCGCCATCCTCTCCTCCTTCCTGTATATGCATATCTGTATATATGTGTGTGTGTATACATACGTACACACACACATATATAAATAATGTCACACATATATAATATATATATATAATGTCACACCCAATTTTTATACCTTCTCATTACATGAATGGGGCAAAGAAGTTGCCCAGTA
This sequence comes from Mobula birostris, assembly GCF_030028105.1. NCBI lineage: Eukaryota > Metazoa > Chordata > Chondrichthyes > Myliobatiformes > Myliobatidae > Mobula > Mobula birostris. Next base: position 18,357,600 of record NC_092382.1, on the reverse strand, counting down.
CACGAAATGAGCAGGTACACAAATTGGGTGTGACATACGAGAGGTGATTGGTCAGTTCGTGTCCTTAGGTGGAAGGAGTCAATTTTAGAAAAGCTAGCAAATTTTCAATATCTGAAACAGAAATACCAAAAAAAATTATTAACGTCGAACTTTCTGCATAATCACTCAAAGAGTGGAACTGCACGAACATATAACGAGAGCTGTATAACTCGCCATCTAACTTAGGCCACAAACTTATCAATCACCCTTCGTACAGCTCCGGCACTTAAATAATTGGCACTGCACCCCTGCTACAGCTGTCCGGCAGAGCTCGGGCCTGGCCCTTTCCCACTGTATAGGCCTCCGATTTGCTTAAACCCAGGATCAGGCCCAACTCACTGCTGCCCGTATTGGAGGAACACCGGCAAAGCGCCTGCGTTTAGCAGGAGGTTCGCCGCTGCACCACCGGTGGCTGGAGTCGGGAGGGACAAAGGAGAGGCAAATCACAAACACGACAAAGTCTGCAGACACTGGAAATCCAAAGCAACAGAAACAAAATGCTGGCAGAACTCAGCAGGCCGGGCAGCAACTATCGAAAAGAGTCGACAGTCGACATTTCCAGTTGAACCCTCCTTCAGGACTGAGATGAAATGGAGGAAATATCTGAATAAAATCGGGGCAGGCGAGGAAATGTCTCGCTGGAAGGTGATAGGTGAAGCCAGGTAGGTGGGAAAGCTCATTTGCAGAAGAAAATAGAATCTAATAGGAGAGGAGAGTGGAGAATAGGAGAAAGGGATGGAGCAGTGGACCCAGAGAGAAGTGATCAGCAGGTGAGAGGGGGTGAAAAGTCAGAGAGGAAGAGAGGGAGTGGGAGGGAGGGGTGAGGGAGAGATTTGTTCACCGGAAGGAGAAATCGATATTCATACCATCAGGTTGAGGAGGGGGGTACCCAGACGGAATATAAGGTGCTGATCCTGGACCCTGAGGGTGGCTTCATCTTAGCACAGGAGGAGGCGATGGGTTGACACGTCGGAACGGGAATGGGAATGGGAATGGGAATGAAAATGTTTGAACATCGGAAGTCCCGCTCTGAGCGGATAGTTCAAAGCTTTACTTATTATCAAAGCAGGTATCCATAAATAACGCTGAGTTTTTTCTATTCTCCAGAGACCCACGAAACAAAGTAAGAACATGAAAGTCGTTCAGAGAGAAAAATCAAACTCCCACCCCACCCCCCGCATCAAAAAGAAATGCATCCCGATCATCAACCCCCAAAACCCACCCCTCCCGCACAAAAGGGAACAATAACATCGACCCCCCCTAATAAAAACAACCCCACCCCGCACAACTGCGGAGGATCTGGTGTCACCAGTGTCGAGGCGGCCGCATCGGGAGCAGCGGACACAACGGGCGACCCCGGAAGATTCACAGGTGAAGTGTCGCCTCACCTGGAAGGATGTTTGGACAACGGAGAGAGTTCGGCCGTCCGGCCCTTTCACTGTGACACCCCGAACTCCACATCAAATCCGTCCACACGAATCTGGGTGAACTTTAATGACCAATAAATATAATTCCTCTCAGTGATCAGCTGTCTGAGTGATCCCCTGACTCTGAGAGGAAGGGGTGTCTATGGTCCACATTGTCAGGGTGTTGAGTTTACCAGGAGACAGAGACTGCAGGGACGAGAGGTTTTCTGTTGACTAATACACTGTGTGTGGACCCCGCTGGCAATTCTGGTGTTGTGACCCGAATCGAGACAAACACCAGGCTGCCCACTCCACCAACAACACGGCACAGCCGGACACATAACAGGGGACTTTACATCTCACAACACTGGATTCAGTGATGAAACCCGTGATTAATGTTGTTGTCCCACCGAAATCATCAGAAACGTCCATTCAGGTGTTTCTAAATACGAGCGCTCCCCCACAGGTGACGTCACACAGGTGCACGCACGCGCCTGACGTCACACATGAGCTCCCCACACCGGGATCTGCCCTCACGTGCGCCGTGTCTTACGTCACCCGCGCGCTGGAGAGCTCGAGCTTTGTCGGTTTAACGGCTGGGCTACTAATCACGTGACTAGACCCTCCCCACCGCTGTCAACAGAGGATTCAGGAGCTACGCTATTCCCATAGGTGCGAAGCGATGTCAATCACTGGTTACAACCAATAGTAGAGGCGGACCAGCTGAGAGGGCGTTACCCCGCTGAATCAACCTGGCGTCCCTCTCTCCGTCAAAGCGGAACAAATCCCAAAGTAAATGTCCGCTTTCTGATTTATTTCCATTTCCCTCCGAGGGAACAAAATCTTTGACATCAGCTGTTGAGAAAATCACCTTTGTTCTGCCCCCATGTGAGATGAGGAGAGGTGAGGTACACCCCAGGTGCGGGACACGGGAAACTGGGTGAGAGTCGGGAAGGGGAATGAGGTGAAATGGCCATCGCAGAGTAATCTTGTGTCCGTCCCGCACAACAACAGGTGGACCCACTTTAGACACTGTCGGGGGGATCACTGACAGAGGAAAGTCAAAGGGGTGAGAGGGGACTAATATCCCAGTGGTGAGGCTCGCTAGTGCTAGTGTGGGGAGAGGGTGATGTGGTTCAAATAAGTTGTAGGGGGAATGGGAGCCAGAATGACAGAACAGATAGTGGGGAGGGTGAATTGACTTTATTACATACATCCTTCATACACATGAGGAGTAGAAATATTTACATTATGTCTCTGTCTAAATGTGCAATGTGTAATTTATAGTCATTTATAATAAATAGTTTGTACACAGGTCAGTCAATATAACATAGAAATGCAATTGTATCAGCATGAATTAATCAGTCTGACGGCCTGGTGGAAGATGATGTCCCGGAGCCTGTTGGTCCTTTTGCTGTGGTACCGTTTCCTGGATGGGAGCAGCAGGAACAGTTTGTGGTTTTGGTGAATTGGGTCTCCAATATCCTTTGGGCCCTTTTTACACACCTGTCTCTGTAAATGTCCTGAATAGTGGGAAGTTCACATCTACAGATGTGCTGGGCTGTCCGCACCACTCTCTGCAGGTTTCTGCGATTAAGGGAAGTACAGTTCCCATACCAGGCAGTGATGCAGCCGGTCAGGATGCTCTCAATTGTGTCCCTGTAGAAAGTTTTTAGGACTTTGGGCCCCATCCCCAATTTCTTCAACCGTCTGAGGTGAAAGAGCTGCTGTGCTTTTTTTTTTAAATTTCTTATGTGTTCTCCTGCATTTCTTATACTCCATAAGAACCTGCCTGCCTATCCCTGTTCTGCAGCTCCATTTTGTGCTTCCCCAGGGTCTCAATATCTCTTGAAAACCAAGGTTCCCTACAGTCTCTATCTTTACCTTTTATTCTGACAAACACACACCCGCTTTGTACTTTGAAAACTTCACTTTGAAGGCCTCCCATTTACCAAGCACACCTTTTCCATAAAGCAGCCTGTCCCAGTCCACAGTTGCCAGATCCTATTATCTTAATTCCAGGTGTTGATCCGTGCCCTGAACACATCTGCCTTTCCTACACTGCTCCTTGTATTGAAATATACAAGATTGAGCATATTTACTGCACCATGCTCAACGTTTCTCATTCCTGAATTTGTCTGAGGACTGAACAACATGTCTCCATAACCCCTCCACTATCTGTTCTGTTATTCAGGCTCCCATTCCCCCTGCAACTTTAGTTTAACCCCCCCCTCTACCCCCACCTCCCACCATGCAGCTCCATCACCCCTTTGGCTTTCCTCCCCCAGATCAATAAAAAGGAGGTGCATACCAGGTACAGGCAGACAGGAACAAATGGGGTACTTATGAGATACAGGAAATTCAAGTGAACACTTATGAAAGAAATAAAAGAAGACATCAGGTTGCCTCAGCAGACAAGGTGAAGAAGAATGCTCATGGATTCTGCAGGTATGTTGAGTGTGAAAAGATTGCAAGGGAAAAATTAATACTCTGCAAGATCAGAATGGTAATCCATATGACGAGACAAAATAGATGTGGGAGATTTCTTGCTCAGGAGATGGACACAGAGTCTATAGAAGTGAGGCAAAGCAGCATCAACTTCATGGACCCTGTACAGATTACAGAGGTGGAGGTGTTTACTGTCTGAAGGCAAATTAGCGTGGATCAATCCCCAGGGCCTAACAAGTTGTTCCCTAGGACCCTGCGGCTGACAACTGCAGAAATTGTCGGGGCACAAGCACAGATATTTAAATCATCCTGAGTGACAGGTGAGATATTGGAGGATTGGAGAACAGCCAATGTTGTTCCAGTGTTCAAGGAAGGCTCTAAAAATAAAATAGGAAATTATACGTGGGTGAGCCTGACATCAGTAGTGGGAAAGTTATTGGAATGTGTGTGCCAGTAGAAAGTTCTTTGGATTTGGGGCCCCATTCCAAGCTTCTGGTGAAAGAGGTGCTGTTGTGCGTTTTTCACAACACAGCCGGTATGTACAGACCATGTGAGATCCTCGGTGATGTTTATGCTGAAGAACTTATAGCTGCTCACCCCCTCAAGCCCAGATCCACTGATGTCAATAGGGGTTAGCCTGTCTCCATTTCTCCTGTCGTCCACAATCAGCTCCTTTGTTTTTGTGACAATGAGGGAGAGTTTGTTTTCTTGACACCAGTCAGATGTTGTTCAGACCTCAGATAGAGTCAGCAATCAAATGGTTGAGTATGGTGCGATGAATGTTCTGAGCTGTGTATATCACAATGCAAGAAGCATCGTAGGAAAGCCAGATGAGCTCAGAAGAGGGAATTATGATATTGTAGCCATTATTGGGACTTGTTTGCCCCCTACAGTCCGAGGGATTTTGAGGAACAAGTTTGTGGAGAGATCGCAGACTATGTCAAGAAACAAAGGTTTATTCAGTAAGTGATTTTAACTTTCCATATATTGACTGGGACTCCCATACTGTAAAAGGACTAGATGGGGTTGAGTTTGTCAAATGTGCCCTTAATCAGTGTGTAGAATTCCTGACGTAGAAGTGTGCAATAAGCTGATGATCCAGGGCTGGTGACAGAATTTAGTGATCATAATGCTATGAGATTCAACGTAAATATGGAAAAAGAGTGGTCTGGACCATGGGTTGAGATTCTAACTTCAAGAGAAGTCAATTTTAATGGTTTCAGAAAAGATCTGACAGGTGTGGTTTAGGACAGGCGTTTTCTGGCAAAGGAGTACTTGGTAAGTGGGAGGCCTTCAGAAGTGAAATTTTGATGGTGCAGAGATTGTACGTGCCTGCCAAATAAAAGTTGAAAGGTAACTGGTGCAGGGAACCTTGGTTTTCAAGAGATACTGAGGCCCCAGGTATTTTGTTCCTCTAAATGTCTCAGACTGTTGGGTGCAACCAAGACTGTTAAATGACCACAATATCATAATTCCACCCCCGAGGTCATCCAACTTGTTTTAGTCGTTTTCTGTTGGTTTCTAAAAGCTTCCCAACAGTTTTTGCTCTTTTGTTTGCCCTCTCTTTGGATTTTATATTGGCTTTGGCTTCTCATTTCAGCCATGGTTGTTTCCTCCTGCCTTTCCAATGCTTCCTCTTCTTTGGGATGTGTTGATCACTCAGCTCCCGAATTGCTCCCAGAAGCTCCAGCCATTACTGCTTCATTGTCACTCCTACCTATTCCCTTCCAAACAAGTTTGACCAGCTTCTCTGTCATAGAAACATGGAGAAGTTCAGTACAGAAACAGGCTATTTGACCCATCTAGTCAACACTGAAAAAACATTTAATCTGTCTAATGAAACTACCTGCACCGGGACCATCGCCCTCCATACCCCCACCATCCAGGCTCCCATCCAAACTTCTTTTAAATGGTGAAACTGAGCTGATATTCACCACTTGTGCATTCCATACTCTCATGACCATTTCAGTAAAGAGCTTTTCCAAATGTTTCCGATAAATTTTATCCTTCCCCACTGACCCATGACCTCTGGTTGTTAACCCACCCAACCTCAGTGGAAAAAGCTGCTCTCATTTTCTCTATTTATACCCTCAAAATTTTGTATGCTTCTGCCAAATCCTCAAAGCAATGTATAATTTCTTGTTTATGTTTGGAGCCTTTTTTGGTGTATAAGATGATGAGAGCATTGATCATGTGGATAGCCAGAGGTTTATTCCCAGGGCTGAAATGGCTAACACGAGGGGGCATAGTTTTAAGGTGTTTGTTAATAGATACCGAGGGAATGTCAGGGGTAAGTTTTTTACACACAGAGTGGTGGGTGCGTGGAATGCACTGCCGGCTATTTGTGTGAGAGTGTTTCAGTTACTGTGGGGCCAAGAATCCATGCAGCTCAGTGGGAACAGGGAATAATACCAATGGAGAGAGTCAAACTGAGCCAGGTCACAGACTGGAGATGGCAGAAATACCCCATTCTTAGAGAGACAGGAAGAGCATCAGAGAATTTGATGGTCATTCCAGATACCAGCACTGTGCCCTGTTAGAAGATGATTTCTCTCTCCAACTTGTGTTGAACTTCACTGTAACAGTGTGATGCCAGATCACACGTTGACAATTCAAGTGACCTCATCTGAAAGGCTGTCCAACACAGTTTGATAGATTTTGTAAATCTTTTTTTTTACAGGTTAAAAATGACAAGGAATTTGTCTACTGGAATCTCGAACACAATACGCCAGTTTTGCTGTCTCTGTCCAGATATTTAAGAAGTGGAGCAAGGGATTCACTCGATCATCCTTCCTGCTCAGACTGTGGGGAGGGATTCTCTCGATCATCAGACTGACTGGCATTCCCGTCATTTTACACAGGGAGGAACCCATTCATCTGCTCATACAGTGGGAATGGATTCAGTCGGTCTTCTGAACTGAAGGTACATCAGCAAGTTCACACTGGACAAGGCCATTCACCTGTTGTGTGTGTGAGAAGGGATTCAGTCGGTCTTTCCACCTGTGGACACTCCATTCAGCTCACACTGGGCGGAGGCTGGTCATCTGCTGAATTTGTGGGGAAGAATTCACTCGATCATCTGACCTAATGGCTCACCAGTCAGTTCACACTGGGAAGTGGCCATTCATCTGCTCAGACTGTGGGAAGGGATTCACTTCGTCATCCCAACTGAAGGTACATCAGCGAATTCACACTGGAGAGAGGCCGTTCATCTGCTCAGACTGTGGGAAGGGATTCACTTGCTCATCCCCACTGAAGGTACATCAGCGAGTTCACACCGGGGAGAAGCCATTTGCCTGCTCGGACTGCGGGAAGGGGTTCATTTGCTCATCTAAACTGAAGTTACATCAACGAGTTCACACTGGAGAGAGGCCGTTCACCTGCTCAGGCTGTGGGAAGGGATTCACTTGCTCATCCGAACTGAAGGTACATCAGCGAGTTCACACCGGGGAGAGGCCATTCACCTGCTCAGACTGTGGGAAGGGATTCATTCGGTCATCTCACCTGCAATCACACCGGTCAGTTCACACTGGGGTGTGGCTATTCACCTGCTCAGTGTGTGGTAAGGGATTCACTCAGTCATCTCTGCTGCAGAGACACCAGCGAGTTCACCCTGGTTAGAGGCTGATCAGCTGCTCAGACTTTGGGAAGAGATTCTCTCAGCCAAATCAACCAAATTTGCATCATTGAGTTCACACTGGGGAGAGGCTGTTCACCTGCTGTGAATGTGGTAAAGGATTCATTCAGTTATCTATCCTTATGACACACTACCAGGTTCACACTGGGGAGAGGCTGTTCACCTGCTGTGAATGTGGTAAAGGATTCACTCAGTTATCTATCCTTATGACACACTACCAGGTTCACACTGGGGAGAGGCTGTTCACCTGCTGTGAATGCGGAAGCGATTCACTCAGTCATCTTGCCGAATGTAACTATCGCTTCAGCTAGCAGCTTAATATAGGGGGTGATAGCCCCCAGCCCAGTCAAGCTTAAGAAATCTCATTTGGGTGGATGCTGTGCGATGTCTCCCCTGTTACAAATCAGTACCCTGAAATAACAAACAGTACACAATATGTGATTAAACGATTGAGCTTTATAATTCTGACTTTGACTATAGGGTTCGTAAAGAAAACAAAAAAAAGAGCCCACTCTCTCTATTCACGTCTTCTCATCTCTCCCCAGCAAAAGACCACGAAAATCTCCCTTCCAGACTCACAAGAGAGAACATTTCTGTCATTGAATAGCCCCGCACTCCAAAACCCTGTTATCTCCAGTCATAACCTAAACATTTCTGCTACAGAGAAACCGTGATGTTACTATTGTGTCCACTCTTTTTCTGAAAGTTTATTTAAGTAATCTTGTAAATTGTCTGGCAGCCTGTTTCTTTTCTGTTTTCGATTTGTTTTGTCTGTGCTCCACCTGGTACTGTATTTCCTTGGTATTGTTTTATCTTCAATATATTTTGTCTTTGTAAAATTGAAAATTGTAAATAAAGTAATTTAAAAAAAAAGATTCCGGTGTGAGGTGCTCCACTGGTCAAGGCACATGTGCGTGGTGGGAATGGTTATATCTATTGAGGGAGTTGTTCCTGCTTGTTT